>NW_015667268.1:1037528-1060951 GCF_001515625.1 Sinocyclocheilus rhinocerous
TGTAGAATGTACATTTGCTATTGTATTTCTGATGTTATCTATTTTATCAGTGAAGAAATTCATAAAGTCATTACTATTAAACTGTGAGGGAATATTTAGATCGGGTAGCGTCTGGTTATTTGTTAATCTAGCCACTGTGCTAAATAATTTGTATGTTATGTTATTGTTATGGTTATTTTCTATGAGTTTGTGGATATGCTCGACCCTAGCAGCTTTTAGAGCCTGTCTATAACTGGACATACTGTTTTTCCACAGAGCAGTTGAGATAAATCAGGCAGGTTATTTGTGGATCTGTCTTTGGTGTCTGGAACAATAGCTCTGCCCAGACGATAAAGCAGAACCATTTAGTTAATATCAGTAATACGCAGCATGCACGATACAAGGAAATGGTCAGTAACATCATCACTTTGAGGTACGATATCTATATCAGTAAGATCGATTCCATGCGATATAATTAAATCTAGCGTATGATTAAAACGATGAGTGGGCCCGGTGACGTTTTGCTTGACTCCAAAAGAGTTTATTAGGTCAATAAAAGCAAGTCCTAATGCATCATTTGTATTATAAACTTTAATGTTAAATGATCCGACAATTAGCACTTTATATTGTTGCAACACCGCCGCCACGACCAGTCTGACGGGGCTCATGCTTATAACAGTAGCTTGGTGGAGTAGACTCATTTAGACCAATATAATCATTTGGTTTTAGCCAGGTTTGAGTCAAGCAGAGTACATCAAAACTATTATCTGTGATCATTTCATTTACAATAGCTGCTTTGGGTGCGAGTGATCTAATGTTTTGGAGCCCAAACTTAAAAAATTGTTTTTGTTAATTTCTTTAACATTTTTCTGGTTTAATCACGGTCAGATTTTTTCTAGATCCTGCATTAAATTTATATTTTGACCTCACTATTCCAGTAGCGGATGCATTAAATTGATCAAAAGTGAACTGAAGACTGGAGTAATGATGTTGAAAATTTTGACATCTTAATATTACATTACATTTAAATAGACAACAGTTGTTTAAAGTTGTAATAACATTCCACATTATTATTGTTTTTACTGTACTCTCTTAAAATGAAAGTTTTCAAAAGGGCAATGTCATTAAAGAACCAATTTTGTTTCCCCAAAGAACCTTTCAGTGAACAATTCTTAAAATAATTTTTTTTTTCTTACTGAGAATATTTTAATAATCTGAAGAACCTTTTTCCACTATAAAGAACTTTTGTGCAACAGAAATATTCTGTGGATGTTTAAGGTTCCTCATGGAACCATTGATGCCAATACAAAATCTTTATTTTTCAAGAGTGTGATTTTTATCAAATGCAGCCTTTGTGAGCATAAGGAATTCTTTCAAAAACATTACAAAATCATACCGACCCAAAACTGTAGTGTAATATAATATTTTAAATGTGTTTGATGCATCTTTTTCAGTGGAGGCCTGCAGTGGCATTGCACACCCCTCAATAAAGGAGTAGCTGTGCCCCTGGTTTATAGTAAATGTGAAAAATGTGCATACATTTAAAATCTAGATTTGAGTTATACGTAACATCCGTCATGATTTCATGTGATTGTTTTCTCACTTGTAATGAATTTACACTACCCCTCACATAAACAACTCCCGTAATGTCTGTATGTTATGAGGCTGTGTGGTGTTTGTGAGCGATACAGCTGGCATGAGAACATCTTCAGTGTAATGACTGCAATCTATTACCAAGTGTGTGTGTGTGTGTGTGTGTGTGTGTGTGGGTGTGGGGAGGGGTGTGTGGGGTGATGTGTAATAGAAAACACTAATCTGCATAATGCACACATGCACACGTACTGAGCACTGCCTCAACTGTCAATACATGGCTTGTTCAATGAAAAAAAAAAATATATATAATTTTTCATTTGCAGCAGCTATGGAGAAATAATATTTCTCTGGCACGTGCTAAAGCGTGCCCACACCGATTAACTGGTTAACAAATGACTGATACAGCCAGAACCAAATGTGAAATGTCCTGATAAACAGATCATTCACTGAGCTGGGATCAGGGTCTGTGTTTGCTTTTGGAGGAGAATAAATTGCAAGGTTTACATACACAATATTGTAGAACGTATATGTGTGCAGAAATGAATGGATGTAGCACAGAGTGTTTAGATTTGTTTTAGAAAAAGTGAAGTTCAACCGGAAATGTAAACCTGTCATCATTTATTCATCCTCATGTCATTTCAAACCTGGATGACTTTCATTCTTCTATAGAACATAAAGGGAGTAATTTTGGATGACATCTCTCCTTCATGCAGTTCCACTGAATGGACACTGGAGTTTTCAAGCTTCAGAAAAATGCAAATGCAAAATAAAAATATTATAAAAGTAGTCTGAGTGACTGTTTTGTTGTGAAACAACATGTAGGTAAATGATGATCCCCCCCCCCCCAAAGAAGATGGCCAGCATTTTTCTCAGAAGCCTTGTGTGATGAACCATTACAAAGCCCAAGACAACAGCGCTCAATATTGCATGGCAGGACTTGTAAGTGAAGATGGTTTGTGATGTGTGTCAGGCTAAATCCAGCAATATCCTTCCTTTATTGACTAAAAGCTTTTCATTAGGGTAAATAAAACAGAGAAGCCAAGTCCTCCCACCGTGAGAGCTTTTTCCTCCCACTGCAGCACAATTAAAATCCATATTTCACAGTTGGTGAAGAAGAAAAAAAACATCACAAACAAAAATGACAAACACTAGTACAAGTGAAAAAATAGAATGAAACAACCAGAAAACAGGATGGAAAATACAAATGTTAACATCCACAAAAAAAACGATGTACATAACTTACAAATGATAATATTCAGAGAACAGGTGAGTTGTAAGTAGTGATTTAAAAAAAGACTATTTTTCTATGGTTTTGTCCCACTGGCAGGGTGAATTCTTTTTTGTTATTACACTCTCATACTACGAGCAATATAACAGCATATGATGCATTTTATATGTGCATAGTTATTAAAACCCAATTGCCCCTAAATTGGTGAGTGTCCTTCAAATGACCCAACCACCCATGAACATTTCATCATGCCACAAATCAATATGCATGCAATGCCTGAGTCTGTGTAATCAATGACCTGACAATAGCAGAGCTTTATTTATTCACATTAGAAACAACAGCAGTGTCAGAGCTGACCTGCAGTGGGTATTTTTAAGAGATTTTGAGGGGTGGGTTTGTCACCTGGCCCTTACGGGACACAATTTTTTATCAATTTTTGAAAGGTAAAATTGTGTCTGGTAAATGTCTGCACCATGTCCCCTCCCCCAAAATTATGTTTTCGGAGATGCAGGGCCTCATTTATAAAACACACAATTTGATCTAGTGTGTGTGCCCTAAAATCTATGACAAAATTTATATTTACAAAAACGGCCTTTTATGTAGAAAAGTGCTTAATAGTAGTACCATGTTAGGGTCTAAGTAGACCTATGCACTTTTCCATGTGTCAGAAAGTCGCAGTACTGTGAGTATTTGGTAATTTAAGCACTTCTTGCCACTCGACATTCTCAAGTAAAGGATGTGGATGTTGACTGGTGTTCTTTTATATGCTAATGACATTAACTAGCCAGCGTTTACAAGGTGGAGATCTGAAACAATTCAGCTACGCTCAATTTCAAGATCATCTGTTATTTATAAATTTCATACCTGAAAAAGAGGCGTGCACATTTTTTTTGCACATTTTCTGATTAGTCATTCACACAACTCTAACATAGCGAACACTCTAATGACCTCTATTTAACACCAGATGCCATTGTAGTAAATGATTGTCAGCAGTTGTAACAGTAACATTGTTCATTTGCATCCGTACTGACAGTTTCTGATGCTTCTGAATGAATTATTCCTGAGGTGTGCTAAGTTTAGCGACCTGCCGTGGAGATAGGTCAGACATCCCCCACATGAACTACATATAAAAATACATATTTCATGGCCTCCATTAATGTAAGTTATGCTCCTGCGGTACCGTTGAGTCACTTCATGCACTTCATATTGTGGCCAGTGTCGGACAAAACCAATGGAAAGGCAGAATGCGGAGTGATGAACGTGCTTGTGAATGCTGTGAATGGAAGGAAGCCCTTGAATGGGTTTAATGTTGAGAATCTCAAAAGGATGCTCTAAATGAAAGGCCATTGGCTCTGCATTAAACTGCCATAATTCACAATAATGAGCCTGTTTAGCGGCTTTCAGTTTAACGCAGGGGATGAATGCCGCCTGGCACAGTTGGCAGAGATGGGCGGCACAGGGGCCAAGGCGCCTGTGAATGGGATGATTAGATGACCACACTTAATTAGATCATCGCTCTATTTCATTAGTCAACCTCGGGAAGAGGAAGTGGCCGTATCATGTTCACACTCGTCAATGACCAATTTTGAGCGGGACGGCCCTTTTAACCCTTGCCCTTCCATCTATTTTGAACATCCCTGTTCGTATATGCGCTCCTCTGAAGTGCTCTGGCACACCCCTGAATTCTCTGAGATTTGTCTTCCTGGTCCCTTTGCTCTTATAGTACAAATATTATAGAAATGGATTCTGTCCAAATAAAAGGGTACAAAATAAGGGTTAAAACTTTTACACATTTGTATTATTATTAATTGCAACCCTGCTGCTGTCTGTCTAATTTGCGCGATTATTATTTTCTAGCAAGAAACATGGAACACACATGTAAATTAATACAATTAATTAATTATAAAAGTCTGTAGTATGTATTAAGCTGTCACTTAGCTTACTAGTTTGGGGCCAAATGATTGTTTGTAGTAATTAATGTTTTATTTTAGGTTAGGAAAAATGGTAACGGGGTTGAACAGTGAATCACAGATTTAAATAAATAAAAGGACAATTTTGATGTAGACAACAAAAGGATGCAAAATAGGCATTGAAACCATATTTAAAAAGAAATTTGATTTTCAACCTTGTTACTGTCATGTCTGAAAACAGTTTAAATGAACATCATTTTTATTTTCTAGAAAGAAACATTTAATAAACATGACATTTAAAAAACTACAAACAAATAAATAAATAAAGTTATGTGTAACAGGGTTGCAGATTTAGGGACAAATGTTGATTTGTAGTTACTGTATTGATAATTTGGTCATAAATTCAAAAAAAAAAAAAATTTGTGACAGGGTTGAACAATGACGGATATAGCACATAGGGTTCTTTGTCTCAACAAATGAATGTGTTTAAAGACCAAGTGCATTACTGATTGTCATGTCCACTGATGTGACAGTCCAAAAATGATCACTGCATCAGAGGCTAAATTATGCACGAGGTGGAAATAATCAGCTGTGACACGATGACAGCTCTAGACACTTGAGACAAGACCTAAGGACACAGATAAGCTTATTTTTAAAAAGGTCTGTACAAAAACAGGTCCTTTAGTTTGCTCTGCGGCACCACAGTGGTCCTGATAAACTCAATGCAGTGATGTGTTATAAATCGCCTCAGAGGACAAATAGCTAATTTTCTACTGTCCAGGTGGAAAAGCAGCTCAGAGCTATTCCAAGGTGAGCGCATGTGTCTTTTGTCAGAAGCATGTTTAGAGACGTATAGTGGTAACTATACAAAAAGAATGATTTGTAGTGTATTGATAATTTGGTCATAAATTCAAAAAAAAAAAAAATTCATGACAGGGTTGAACAATGACGGATATAGCACATAGGGTTCTTTGTCTCAACAAATGGATGTGTTTAAAGACCAAGTGCATTATTGATTGTCATGTCCACTGATGTGACAGTCCAAAAATGATCAGTTGTACAGTAGATCTTTCATACAAGCATCTCCTGTGCCACTGCATCAGAGGCTAAATTATGCACGAGGTGGAATTAATCAGCTGTGACACGATGACAGCTCTAGACACTTGAGACAAGACCTAAGGACACAGATAAGCTTATTTTTAAAAAGGTCTGTACAAAAACAGGTCCTTTAGTTTGCTCTGCGGCACCACAGTGGTCCTGATAAACTCAATGCAGTGATGTGTTATAAATCGCCTCAGAGGACAAATAGCTAATTTTCTACTGTCCAGGTGGAAAAGCAGCTCAGAGCTATTCCAAGGTGAGCGCATGTGTCTTTTGTCAGAAGCATGTTTAGAGACGTATAGTGGTAACTATACAAAAAGAAGCAGATTGCTTTGTAATGTCCACTGCTACCTGAACCTGAAATAAGGCCATTCGCTCACCTACCAACTACCAGCTCCAGCAACTGTGAAATTACTGCTGGAAACAGTTTTGTTTTGTTTTTTTCATTAGAAATGTTATACAAGACAAAATGACCTGCTCTTTGCTTTAAACAGCCAGCTAGCACAGCTGATTACTGTGATGTTGCTGTATGTGACAAGCAAATGTGAATGTGTGTGAGCAAACATGCAACATGCGGAAAACATTATAAAGAAATGAAATTATGAGGAGCTTGATATGACATCAGTATGAGGAGACATGTATCAATCTGGCATAATTAACATGAAAATAACATTAATGAGACTGAACAAACACATGGGTTGAATTAATGTTGACATTTGCTCAGAATGCACACTGGGCAAACAATATTGTATTTATTTATTTTTCATTTAAGATCCCGAGACCCTCACAAAGGTGATTTTTTTTTTTTTTTTGCATATTTAATTATTGCACAATTCATTTGCAGCATAGGGGGTGCAATTAAATAAGCAAATGTGTTAATTAATTTATTCATTGTGGCTCCTTTGTAACTATGAAAACTTTTATAATTCTTTATTTATTTGATTAAAAAAATTAATGTAATTAAACATTAATAAAAATGTAAGTAAACATTATACATGCACTTTTATTTGAATGCAAATGAGACTGAACAAACACATGGGTTGAATGCAAATATTGAACATTATACACTTGCTACACAGAAAAAAAGTAATAAGAAAAAAGAGAAAAACAATTACAAAACAATCAATCATAAATAAATAAATAAATAAATAAATAAATAAAGAGGTGACGGGGTAATGATGTAAATAAAAAAAAGAGTACAATCAGGTATAAATATATCAAATAAATACTGTTTGTTTGTTTGTTTGTTTGTTTGTTTGTTTGGGGAATTAGATGAAAGTTACACATTAGACAAAAATATGCCAATGTAACAGTAATGGCATCATAGGGATCTGATTGGTTATTAATAGGTCCAGGATATTGAGATATCAGCGGCCCCAAAAATAAGTCACACTTAACGAGTATTATCTCATAATAAGATAATCTCTTATACTTGTCATCGCATTAGACCACAAAATATCAAAACAAGTGACATTTATTTCAAAGCAAACAGACATCTGTAGTTAATGTGATGAACTTCACTTGTGGTTATTTTGCTGAGACACCTGTTTGTCTTCATACATGCTGTTTATTGCTGTTTATTATTTATATTAGCAGACATGTGAGCTCTGTTTGAAGTGAAGCTAGATCATCTAAGCCTTGGATAAGTGGAAATAAGGCCATCATTTGTAAGTTATTCCTCCTTAATGGGTTTTTCTTACTGAACTGCAATTGCAATGATAACCCGCATGGTATTAACATTTTGTTGAGCTCAGACTGGTTTTGTGTGTTTTGTCATATTTCCTTCCTAATAGAATATTTTACCATTACCCTTTTGAAACATTGCAGTCCAGGAATCATGCAAAGCAAAAATTAAAAGCATTATCTGCGAGGGAGCATGAAACTCCCTCATCTGTTGTATTTTTAAACCTTTGATTTAACGTTGTTTTTTTTGGGAGGAGCGAAAGGTACACTAAGGTAGATTAGATATTGAAATTGACTTGATATTTTTCTTGCCCAGAATAAAAGTGTGCTCACATCATTTTATGAGTCATATGGCTGCTGTAACAGATATTTGAATAGCATCCATCCACAAGTGTGGGCTATGTGCTCTTGCGGAGGTGTGTGTGTGTGTGTGTGTGTGTGTGTGTTGCATTATGATTTTCGCATCGGCTGTCTGGCCGATTAGAACTATACTTGGCTCGAGATGGTTTTAATTAGAATAAACACACCCACATCAAAGACTCTCTCCCTCCTCAACTGCTTCTGCAAAACACACTTAGGACACTTCCAATCCATCTTCTTTATTACAGAATACAACAAGCGCGTGCACCAAGAGGTGGGGAATTTGGTCGAACCGTGCGTGCCGGTAGCTGTGCATTATTAAAGATGCGTTCGTCCGCTCTTAGCGTGAGGTGAGCAGAAGCAAACACTTATCAAACGATAAGATGGTATTTATTTTGGCTCTGGCAGAGGACTATGAAGATTAAGTATCCAAGAAGACGTCGCTAATTAATGTGCGCTCATTCCCAGCAACAACCCAGGGAGCGGCTGTTCTCGGGAGAAAGCAATATCTGCCTAATGAAACATGAAGTATGAGTAAACTAACCGAAAGTCAATGAGATTGTCTATTCCTGTTCTTCCGGTGTTTGTGTGGTGCAGTTGAACAGAAACGAACCTTGCTTTGATGTGTCCGCAACGATCTCTCTCACAAGTCCAATGAGATTTCTGGGGCAAATTCGGGAAATTTCCATTTTGTTTCAATATAAAGTGCAGTGCTTCATCTGCCGTGCTCTTATCATGATGGATTCTGGGTTCTGTTCATATCAGAGGTGATCCAGGAGCAGGTAGTAGTAGATATTAACATATATACATTCACAGATGCTTTTATCCAGAGCAGTGTACACATTACGAAAAACACAACCAATTGTGTTCAATTCAATTAATGTTGAATTATTCCTGCTAGCTGTAATTTCTGCACCACTAATGATGCCAAACAGAATCACATAAACATTTTCTGATGTAAATGTTTTGCCTGTACAAAACTAGTACCCAACATGTAATGAGGTTGCTGCAGTGTTGCTAAATAATTCTTATTTCTCAAAAGAGCACATCTTCAAGTGATATTCTGGATATATATTTGGGTCCTTGTTTTAATGTTAAGAGCCTTTACACCAAAGACAATAACCATAAACTATAAAGTTTTCTTTAGGCATAAGTCAAAATGTTAAAGTGGGTAAATATAATAATGTTTTTAAACCTAGTTTCACCATAAACAAAAGTTAAAATGAAATATGAAAGTAGCGCAAAAAAAAAAAACATTTTGTTAGTCTGTGTTTAATTTAGTTTGCTTAGTATAAATAAATAGTATAAATACCTTAATATTTGGTGGTCTTTTAAAATATGCATCATATTTTTTATTGTATAATTTAAAAAAAAAAGAATAAAACCCACAATATCTTCTGCAGTCAGTAAAGCTAGCCAGTATGTGTTCCACATAAAAAAGAAAGAACAATTGTTGTCTTTTAATATTTTATATAGAGAGTGTTATTTGCTTTTAGACAAACTGAACAAAACAGCATTAACCATGGTTTTCAATATAAAAATGCACTTTACATAAATGATGTGGTCGTTTCACTTTTTTTAAATGTAGTAAATATTATTGGTGTGAATGGGCCTTAAGTGTAAAGAAATGTATTCACTTATTTTATTATCCACCAGGTGCAAATCGTCAAATCACTTAGAAAAGCACACTTTTTCATTCATGTGCATGGTGCAGTTATGCAGATGTCAAAATATAGGGGTTTGTTTAAATCACTAACTGTAATATGAGCAATAAGGTTGTTTTTTTTTTGGTTTGTTTTGCCTTAAAGGGTTAGTTCACCCAAATATTAAAATTAGCCCACAAATTACTCACCCTCAAGTCATCCTAGGTGTATATGACTTTCTTCTTTCAGACGAATCCAGTCGGAGGTATATTAAAAATTGTCTTTGATCTTTCAAGCTGTTTCATGGCACTCAGCGGGTGTTGCATGCATTAGTCCAAAATAAGTTAAATAAAAAGCACCCATCCATAAAAAAAAAGTGTCTCCCACGGCTCCGGGGGGTGAACAAAGGCCTCCTGTAGCGAATCGATGCGTTTTTGTAAGAAAAATATCCATATTCGAAACGTAATTATAACTTTAATGTAGCTTGCACCAACAGTTGTACACGGAAGCAGCTCCGGGAGGATGACGTATGAGGTCAGCGCTGCTTCCGTGTACAGCTGTTGGCGCAAGCTACATTAAAGTTATTATTACGTTTCGAATATGGATATTTTTCTTACAAAAACACATCGATTCGCTACAGAAGGCCTTTGTTCACCCCCCGGAGCTGTGTGAGACACTTGTTTTATGGATGGGCGCTTTTTATTTAACTTCTTTTGGACGGATACATGCAACACCCGCTGAGTGGCATTAAACAGCTTGAAAGATCAAAGACAATTTTTAATATAACTCCGACTGGATTCGTCTGAAAGAAGAAAGTCATATACACCTAGGATGATTTGAGGGTGAGTAATTTGTGGGCTAATTTTAATTTTTGGGTGAACTATCCCCTGTAAAGACCACCTCTGATGACTTCTTCCAAACATGATGATTCGTCCTCCATTGGTTGGACAAACAGGTAGTCCCGCCCCTGCTCATGCCACTGGTCGAGTCAGAAGTCAAACCGCTCAAACAAACAGAATATTTTGTTAGAGCCACAAAATGACAGTGTTTACACTCTTCAGGAACTCAGGAATAACTTTAAACTAGAGTAAATGGGTATAGAATAATGTCTTCAACTTTGAACATTAAACAACCCAAGTATTGCACAATAGCACAATCCTCAACTTGTTTAGTATAGATTCACAGTGATGTATATGTGCAATTTTAAGAGGTGTAAGCAATTTTGGCCAAACAGGAAATGACAGCTAGCTCTTTCAGCACCATAGCAGATGAGTTCCGTCATATCTTTAGCCTGGAGCTGTGAATGATTTTATCTTCATCATGCATTCAGAGCCGGCAGTGAAATCTCTCTAACCCCGTCACAGAGCGGATGCTAAGCAACCCCGCTCAAACGGTGCTCTGAAGGTGGCACAGCCGTCACGGCTCGCATCACATACTGGCCGTGGCATTTCAATTAGCCACCGCGAGGAGCACAGGAGCAGAGAGGAGATTAGAAACAACTAAATTCAATTACAGCTAAGCCTCCATGGGTAATGCTTCAAACCTCATCTTGTTAAGATCTAGTTAAGAGTACAGAGGAAAGGACGCTTACTTACCGCTGGATTCCTGCACTCGGATTTCTGCGTCGGACTAACTGCATCCGTCCAATAGTGAGACATCAGAACATTACACAGCGAGAGATTCCAGTGACTAAGCATAGACAACATCAAACCAACAAACAAACACATGAGCTGCATTTGAATCGTCTTCCCCAGAGGAAAACGCAGTTGCTTTCACAGCTCACGAGACATAATGGAGCTCTCCGATGGTTTAAGTTGTAACTTTCTCTCAGATGTTTCTCCTGAGGAGAAATGAAAAATGAGACAATTAACCCTATCCATCCATACATCCATCCATCCATCCATAAAATGAATGTTGATAGCATAGTTCACATTATTTGGTCTTGGAAGTATATCATAAGAAATGTTTTCACAGTTAAATTTTCTGGTACCTTGGAAAATCTGAGGACAGTTTGAGACATTGTTGAGATCTTGAAACTCTAAGGAGACACCTGTGAGACAGACCTCATAGATTGTTCCCCATTTCATCGTGTTACCTCAGTAGAAAGCTGCTCATGCTTGTAGGACCTGAGTGTCAGAGCAGTGTTGAGTTAAATATATGAATGTGGGGAAGACATGATCAAAAACAACAGAGTGATGCCAACCTCTGAGTGAATGTTTGGAGAGAAAGCCGGCGAGCCGCTGACAGAGTGCCTCAAATAGAGACGTTTCAGTCCTCACAGCCTGCAAATCACCCAGCAGGCATCTGTAGGACCGTACACTCACCAGTGCTGCATTGCTCAGGGTTTTCACAGCGTATTAAAATGAAGCAGGCTCAGAGCGATGATTAGCACTTAGCAGTGCAATCAGAAACGACCTACACCGCCCACATTTCACCAGGCAAAAATGTATAATCACAATTCAGAAATGTATGCTCCAACCAGTATTACTTCTGCTGCAATCCCACCCAGCTGTAGCTTATTTACCTAAAGAAGCAAATGCAATTTATGGGGGTCCACACAGGGGTCACAGAGATATCAATAAAACACAACAGCCGTGCCAACGATATCAGTGCAGCTTGTTCCGCTCAAGCAGATGCAGTGTTTTTCTGGTCCACTAATGTCCTAGATGGCGACTGGCAAGGGTAGAGGGCCCGTCTGCTGTAAATTACCATTGGCAGGGACAGGGCTTTTTTTTTGGCAATGACTCACTACAGGATGCATATGCAAATACAGCAGGCGAGTCATAGAATCATTCCAATTCAGTCTCAAAGTCAATTAACTTTGCCACTCTAATTAACTGTCAAAAACAGCTAAAAGAGTGAGAAAGCCATTATGTTCATTGATAAGTGGCATGGGCTGCTCAGCTTGGGACTCTGTTTATAGGTGCAGACAGCTTTGTCAGGCCTGTCAGAGCTCTGCACTTCTTCCACAGTGAGTCCGTTTGGGGTTTTGATGTCTGCGGAAAACTTTTGTGCTGACTTTGAAGAACTCGTCTAATTATTTGGAGAATGTTTAGCCAGATTTCATCTCTTAATTTCCATACAAACGTGGATCCAGATGGGCATGGGATCTTTTGAGGAATCTTCAATGAATTCCATTGTAGCCATTCAGATTCTGTCTGGCAGACAATGAGAGAGATAGAGTGCTTCTATTAATCATGTTGTTCAGAATAAATCATGTATAGTGGTGTTATCTGGCTTTCAGTATGAATGGTACAATAACATTTGATGTGACTTTCATTTCACTGTCAAACTAGTAAGGACAGTCCTATTTAGCAAACACAAAACCCGTAACATTTCACATGTACACTAAATGACAAAATGTAAAAAAGGGCCCAATGTGCTGTGTTAATATGAAGGCATTTTCTGTGTTGATTTGTATTGTGTTGAGTTTTAGGGAAATGTCCATAAAATTACTAGTACCTTTTTTCTTTTTCTTCAGATTTTTTTTTATTCTTACAGTGCATAGGGTTATGATTAACCATCACTAACTGCAAAAGATTTTTTTTTCTTAACAGTAATGTACATTAGGGTTTTGGTGGTTGTCAGTGTATTATAAAGGTACAAAACATTAGTACTGTATTATATTAACAAGATCTCAGTTCATATAGATATTATACTGCAAATTTAAGTTAAATATTTAAAACCTAAAATGTTGCTACTGTATTTTTCTACAGTAAAGTTCTGGCAACCACTGCTGCCCTTTTTTACCATAAATTTATTTTACCACAGATTTATTTGTTTGTTTGTTATTTTAATTTTAGTTTAATTTATTTATTTATTTTCAGTGTAGTGGAACATTATTTTATTTCATTCTAAAGCTTCGGATCAGACCTGTACAGTGATCAAGGACCAAGGAACCAAGGAAGTCTAAGCATTGATTTCACGGGCAGATGACTGGTTTCTGACAGATTTTTTTTTTTTTTTTTTGCGAGCAACATTTAAATCTGAAATATTTAGGAATATTTATGGACATTCAAAATAATGTACTTATGAACCAAAAGACCTTTATAAGTTGACTCGGGGACCGTATACTCAACAGTGCTGCAATGCTCAGGGTTTTTCCAGTGTATTAAAATGAACGGGGATGAAATCAATGATTTTAGCATTTAGCAGTTTATTTATTAGTTGTGTGCATTGTGTTTGGGAAAACAGTAGAATTTCTTTCCCTTGTAATCGGACTGTCTCTTGAAATCCTCCTGTAACTCTTTACAGTCTAGTGAGCTTTAACAACTCTTCAGGAGTCCTCTGAAATCTCACTTGATCTGCCCAGATTGCACTTGAATGGAAATACTTTGTACACAGCAGGTGACCAGGACAGGTGTTTTGCAGGTCAGGTCGAACCCCACGCCTACATTGAAAATATTATTTTAAATGTCCTTCTCTGAGCTTTATCTTTACTAACCTTAATTGTTTATTTTAAATTAATAAGTAAAGCAGACTTCTTTATATACATTAGTGCTCAAAGGTTTGGGGACAGTAAGATTCATATAGGGTGTTTTTTTTTTATTCATAAAGAACATATTAAACTGATCAAAAGTGACAGTAAAGTCATTTAAAATGTTTTGTACTCATATAAAGTTTTCTATTCCAAATAAATGCTGTTCTTCAACTCAGTTTATCAAAGAATCCTAAGGAAAAGAAATCACTTCCACACTTTATTAAGCAACACAATCATTTTCAACCAAAAATAAAAATAATCAGAAATGTTTCTTGAGCAGCAAGTCGGCATATTAAAAAGATTTCTAAAGATCATGTGACACTGAAGACTGGAGTAATGATGCTGATTCAGCAAATTCAGCTTTGCAAAAATAAAATTAAATACATACTTTTTACATGATTGTTACACCATCTGACATTTTTGGTCACTAATCATTTTTGTTTATTTTTTATTGTTTCTAAAACATATGAAATCATCATGAATACAGATCATGAATCACTTCTGTGTATCTGGCACATGCATTTGTCTTTTTTTTTTACTAGATGTTTAAAGATTTTGTCAAGATGTTTGTTTTTTTTTTTCCACAAAATCCACATCATGTCACTGAGCCATGACACTGAGACAGATGTTCTCTACTGAATCCCTTCAACTCTGGTTAACCTCTGTCCTGACTTATCCAGCTGTGCAGATTTGGTCAAAGCCCTGACACCCCTGATAACACACACTGTATGTGTAAAAGCTGTTGATAGCACCCGTCTTTCATGCAGAATCTACACAGATTTATTAGTTGACTCAGGTGTGTTTGATTAGAGTTGGAGCTAAGCTCTGCAGGACGATGCATCTGTTCACCTTCATTTCTTTAATGTCTAGCTTAAACGGTGTGTTTCCAAACATTGTTCAGTTAATGCTTTGCAAAAACCAGTGGGATGCATTTTTATTTATTTATGTATTTGTGTGCATTGTGTTTGGGAAAACAGTAGAATTTCTTTCCCTTGTAAACGGACTGTCTCTTGAAATCCTCCTGTAACTCTTTACAGTCTAGTGAGCTTTAACAACTCTTCAGGAGTCCTCTGAAATCTCACTTGATCTGCCCATATTGCACTTGAATGGAAATACTTTGTACACAGCAGGTGACCAGGACAGGTGTTTTGCAGGTCAGGTCGAACCCGACGCCTACATTGAAAATATTATTTTAAATGTCCTTCTCTGAGCTTTATCTTTACTAACCTTAATTGTTTATTTTAAATTAATAAGTAAAGCAGACTTCTTTATATACATTAGTGCTCAAAGGTTTGGGGACAGTAAGATTCATATAGGGTGTTTTTTTTTTATTCATAAAGAACATATTAAACTGATCAAAAGTGACAGTAAAGTCATTTAAAATGTTTTGTACTCATATAGAGTTTTCTATTCCAAATAAAAGCTATTCTTCATCTCAG
Source organism: Sinocyclocheilus rhinocerous (assembly GCF_001515625.1). NCBI lineage: Eukaryota > Metazoa > Chordata > Actinopteri > Cypriniformes > Cyprinidae > Sinocyclocheilus > Sinocyclocheilus rhinocerous. The sequence goes on from NW_015667268.1 coordinate 1,052,945, forward strand.
TTTATCAATGAATCCCAAGGAAAAGAAAACACTTCCACCACACTTTATTAAGCAACACAACCATTTTCAACCAAAAATAATAATAATCAGAAACGTTTTTTGAGCAGCAAATCCAGCATATCAGAATGATTTATAAAGGCTCATGTGACACTGAAGACTGGAGTAATGATGCTGATTCAGCAAATTCAGCTTTGCAAAAATAAAATTAAATACATACTTTTTACATGATTGTTACACCATCTGACATTTTTGGTCACTAATCATTTTTGTTTATTTTTTATTGTTTCTAAAACATATGAAATCATCATGAATACAGATCATGAATCACTTCTGTGTATCTGGCACATGCATTTGTCTTTTTTTTTTACTAGATGTTTAAAGATTTTGTCAAGATGTTTGTTTTTTTTTTTCCACAAAATCCACATCATGTCACTGAGCCATGACACTGAGACAGATGTTCTCTACTGAATCCCTTCAACTCTGGTTAACCTCTGTCCTGACTTATCCAGCTGTGCAGATTTGGTCAAAGCCCTGACACCCCTGATAACACACACTGTATGTGTAAAAGCTGTTGATAGCACCCGTCTTTCATGCAGAATCTACACAGATTAACATATGCATGTTTATTCTGTAGCTCAAGATGCTTCACCGCTCATCCAACTGGCTTCAGCAGTTGTGATCGGATGATGTGATCTCTTCATACTCAGTGGCATCATCTGAAATAGTCATCTAGGAAAAGTCTCATGAAGATATTAAATGACAGCTCATTAATGGTGGAATCCCGGGTAACTGAGAGATTAATGATGAGAAACAGCTGCAGACCGCTTCTCCTGTTCAAGTTGGCAGGTCCACTTCCACATCGATGGCCTCCTTAACTCTTCTCTCTGAGACCCTCTATGCTCTCTGTCTCAGATCTTCATTTGACTGCCCTTGAGCGTGTGGTCCTTGTCCTTTAGCTGCAGATACACTGCTGTGTTTTGTCCGCAGATGTGTTGTGACATGCACTCACACTGTGGTGGTTTGCTGATGTACAGCTTTGGACGTTCCTCATCACAGAACTGCATGAGTGATGGTACTCTGTTTGTCCTTTACTGCATATATGACGAACGTCCTCTGTTCAGTCTGTTTGAAGTGGATGTTGTTTGTTGAAGGTACCTGTATAGTTTCTCAAATGCTCCAGTCATCTAGAGAATGACAATGTTGTTTTGTTCATTTTGCTTTTCACCGTTTTGGTCTCTATGTTGAACCGTTTAGTGGTTTTGATGAAGCTGAAAATGAGTTTCTGAGAATCAGATCCAGTTGACCAGAATGGATCTACTAGAGCAGGGGGTCAAATTGGACACTTAAAAAAAAAAAAAAAACGAATAATAATAATAAAGATTAAAAATATATATTTTTAGCTATGTCAAAGTTAACATGTTAGCTTAAGATATTGCATACATGTGTTTAGCATGAAAATGTTTAAAACATTTGTTGATATGATTATTACTGTTTTATTTTGATGTCTAAAAACTACAGAAATCATGAAAGTAATCACAATTTTTTTTTCTATTGGCACCATAGTTTTTAACAGTATGAAATAATAATAATTACACACACACATATATATATATACATATTAGTACTTTGTCTAATCATCTTATTTAGTTGTCTAATGTCTGGAAATTCTGAAATCATGGCAATAATCGCATTTTTTCTATTGACACCATAGTTTTTAACAGTATGAAATAATAATAATTACACACACACACATATATATATATATACATATTAGTACTTTGTCTAATCATCTTATTTAGTTGTCTAATGTCTGGAAATTCTGAAATCATGGCAATAATCGCAACTATTTAACAGTAACACTAATTAACAGTAATTATATAACAATAAGAAATAATAATATTAAAATAAAATGTAACACATTATTAATATAATTACTGTTTCATTTTGCTGTCTAAGACTGGATATTAATCACAATTATTTGATCACATTGACTGCCATAGTTTTTAACAGTAAATAATATCAATAAATAAATAACAGTAAATAATATACATACATTAAACTAATTTACTAATTTATTTTGTCGTCTAAATACTAGAACATTCTACTATGACCAGGATAACAGAATCTTCACAGACATTCTCATGGCTTTTAGAGTGAGTGGAAAAAATCAGGATGATACACAGCCGTAAGACCATTTTAGTTTATATTAAAGCCTCTTCCACAGGCATACATCATGTTGACTGTAAATGAATTAAACTGAACTGAGTACTCCCTACCGTAGCGTACAGGTAAAAAAATAAAAATGCCGAGAACCCATTTCTCAAGTTCATTCTCCCATCAGAGCGCTGGAGAGTGCATGTAAATGTTGTGCATCACAAACCATAATTCTTCATTTTTAAGTCAATATCAAGGCACAGAAAAAGCAGCGCTTCCCGGAGATTGCTCTGAGCAAACACACATACAGTGCCTCATATATAATTAACTGGAAACATTCTGCAGATGAGGAAGTCAGACGTGCTGAGCATCACATCTATTCATTCAGAGCCATCCAGTGATGGCTGACACGTCCTGCTCTTCTGTTGTAGACGGGTCATATAGAGCTTTTTTTTTTCTTCTGCCATTTGTGTAGCGTTTTTCTGAAAAGTCATTTAATGGGGTGGGGAGCGGTGCGATGGCAGCTGCATGCTGGGAGAGCAGACACTGGGCTTTTCACGCCACCTGGGCCAGGCAGAGCAACTGAGCCGTGCAAAGCCTGAATAGAGGAAGTGCAAAGAGAAGTTCGAGCAATCTGCAGTATAGAGGAGTTGCCAAAAAAATGTTGACTTTGTTGCATTCGTGCCTGTGTTCCCCGCCTGCGATAAGGCTTTCGAATGGCGGCGGCACGTGATAAATTAACACATTAAGTTTAATTCAGCATTTTATTTATCTATCTACTTATTTATTTGTTTATTTATTTATTGACATTTTGAAACCAAATAATTTAGATGTTACTATTTTTAGGTTTTCATGTCATAGCTGTTACTATATGTGCATTTTAACATTGCTGGAATGCTGTATCGACCTTAATGGGGTGGGGAGCGGTGCGATGGCAGCTGCATGCTGGGAGAGCAGACACTGGGCTTTTCACGCCACCTGGGCCGGGCAGAGCAACTGAGCCGTGCAAAGCCTGAATAGAGAAAGTGCAAAGAGAAGTTCGAGCAATCTGCAGTATAGAGGAGTTGCCAAAAAAATGTTGACTTTGTTGCATTCGTGCCTGTGTTCCCCGCCTGCGATAAGGCTTTCGAATGGCGGCGGCACGTGATCTCAGCTCTGAATGCATTTGCATAATCCGCAGTGCATTACTCTGGCTATCACCTTTAAAAATCAGCATTTTTTTTTTTAATGCATGTTCATATCTGGAAAAAACACTGTCAGAATGCTCTGCTACAAAGTGACACAAAAAATATTTCGAAAGTTAATTACAGCACACAAATGCATTTTAAATCATAAACGTATAATGACATTTTTAAGGTACATTTGGTTAATATTTTTGCTGCTCATGAATATTTTCTCTGTTTTCTGGTTAGTATACAGGAGCTGAGTTAATCCTTTTAGCAAACCACATACAAACCAATTTCGACCTGTCAGTCTATCAACCCACTGTTCTTTAGGGAGGAAATGTGAATTTGGTTTATTAAAAAATCCAGGGGAGCTATTGCACATGATCTTTGATATCTGAATGATGTTTTTAAATTGTAATAATTTTACATATTAATAGCACCAACAACATTTAATACAACTATTTTATTTATTTATTATGGATACATTTTAAAATATTTTTAGTAAGCACATTTCTAATCAGTATTTTCCTCTATAGACTATAAGTGTTTTTATAAAGCATTTGTTACCTTAATGAACTATTTCTACCTAACTTAACTCGAAAAACGTCACGGACCCCCAGGAGTTCCGGCGCATCATTGAGGAAATGGACAGGAGACAGGAGAAGCGCTTCCTCATCGACTGTGAAGTGGACAGAATCAATGTCATCTTGGAGCAGGTAAAGTCTGCATCTCCCCCCTGCCCGTTTCTTCACTTTTCTGGCTGGTTTGACGTCTCTTCCCTACCCATAAAGCCCTGCACTGAAGACTCGTTTATTTAGCAAGAATCCAGTCCCTGATTTATTAACATTCCTGAAGTCCATCAGTCTACCATGTCGTCTCCACATGGATGACCTGACAGAGCTGTAGATGGGTTCTCTAAGCGTACAATTAAACTGAATGGGTGAGCAGATATTTGAGCACGACTGTCCTATACTCTTTGGTCTCCGGGTGGCTCTTTGATGTCTGTCTGTGAAGGATAATCAGCCCGTGAATTGGAATGTCCTCGTTAGCGCTAATTTAAATGTATTAGCTTCAGTAGCACAATACCTTCTCATTGAATTTTTTGTTTCGCTTGCTTTTATGAATCTGTTCTGCATCTAAATTTAATCTATAATATATATTTAGCATTAATTTACCATGGCATAATTCATTTTTTTCTACTCTGCCAAATTGCACAAATAATGTTGTCATTGCTCTATTTTTTTTTTACTACTCAATACTTTTTTTCTGCAGCCTAGAACTTTTTTCTGCAGCTTAGGTTCCTGAAATTATTTTTCCTATTAATTTTCTCCATAGTGATTTCAGAAAATCTTTCAATAGAGTTCTAAGCCTCAAACCACAACAGCCAGCTTTGAGATGAATCACAACATTACTGCATGATTCGAGGCAAAAAAGGTTCAAGACTGAACACGTGTTTTATAGATATAGGCCTGTATCATTTATTTTAGTGTAAAATAGCATCTAAGTTTATTGCAAAATTGTCTTTAAATGTAATTAAATATGAGAAGATATTTTGAAAAATGTGGGTAACCAAACTGTGTCTAGTCCCTATTGACTTCCATAGTATGGGAGAAAACAAAAACTAAAACAAAAAACTGTGGAAGTCAGTGGGGACCAACAACAGTTTGGTTTCCAACATTCTTCAAAATATCTTCTTTTGTGTTCAGCGGAAGAAAGAAGCTCATTTAGGTTTGGAACAACATGAGGGTGAGTAAATGATGACAGAATTTTCATTTTTTTAGATGGACTCTCCCTTTTTCCAAGGTAACTTTGATTAGAGTTTTCTCTTCAGCATTGTGGGTAGTGTTGTTCTTCACGTGGAATTGTTTCATTTTTTGGTTACACTTTATTTCGATAGTCCACTTTAGACATTCTATTAACTATAAGTAACTTTGTAACTACATGTCAACTACATGTCAACTAATTCTCATTAATTTGCAACTACATGTCTACTAACTCTCAGAGTAGACAGGGTAGGTTTAGGGTTAGTAGAATAAGTTGACAAAGAAAGTGTTAGAAGATATTAAGCAGACAGTCTACTAATACTCTACTAACTGCTAGTTGACATGTAGTTGCAAAGTTACTTACTGTTAATAGAATGTCTAAAGTGGACTATCGAAATAAAGTGTTACCCATTGTTTTTACTTGGGCCTTACTCATAAAAGACGGGCAGATCAAATGTATATATCTTTATGTATATCCTTCATAAAAACATTCAGTAACACTTTATTTTAAGGACCAATTCTCACTATTAACTAGTTGCTTATTAGCATGCATATTACTAGCACATTGGCTGTTTATTGGAGCTCTTGGTGCATAAAGAAGATCTGTAAAGTTGCAAAGACTAAAATCTCAAATCCAAAGAGATATTCTTTATAAAAGTTAAGACTTGTCCACGCCTACCTAAAACGGCTCGTTCTAACACGCCCCCACATCAATCAGAGCACACCTCGTTTTTCAGACCGATGAGCTTTGTAAAAATCGAAAGGCGTTTCAGAAAGGCGGGGCATAGAGGACAAACAATAATGTACAGTATGTGGAAAATAATGTGTTTTTTGAACCTTAAACCGCATAAACACATTGCATTACACCAAATACACAAAATAATGTTCTTTTTAGCAACATCATATGACCCCTTTAATGCATTATTCTGCATGACCATTTTAGATCCCTTAACCCTACCCCTTACCTAAACTTAACAAATACCTTATTAACTATTAATAAGCAGCAAATTAGGAGTTTACTGAGGCAAAAGATGTAGTTAATAGTAAGTTAATAGTGAGAATTGGTTCCCAAACTAAAGTGTGACCAAATATTCTAACATAACATGAACACGAAACCTTGAGCTTGTGTTCACCACAGACCTTATTTCAGGCATTTAATCAAAAACCCATGGAAAAACCTACTGACCTCAGGATGATGGAACAGTAGGTGCTAAAATGCTCATTTCAAAAATACATCCTTCCTGCGGCCCTCTATAATCTGCATTTATTCCAGAATTGCCCCTCAAAACATAATCTATGTCTTTTTTAATAAGTCAGTGAAATAATTGTCCCTTGTCTTTGCCTCTGGCTGTACCTCTCCTAAACACTGCAGCGATTTGAGGGTAGGCAGGAGAGGATTTAGGGAAATTACAGCGGGAATCTCGTGTTATTGCCCCCCGGGGCACACATGTTTTTAATCCCTTTTCCGACCTCAGCATGTATTGGCTAAACTGGATCTAATTGAACTAATCTCCCCAGCCCTGCTGACACTGATAGCCGAGATAAGTTTCTGGACCGTGGTCCTTCAGAGACCTGCAGCGAGAGCTGATTCCAGACAGGAGAACCGCGCTATAGACTTCTGCTCACCGTAATCCATCTGCATTTTGTGATCTCTAGCTGTTCGGCACAGACTGCGAATGGGAGCCGGCCTCCAGAGGGTTTCAACAGCTGAGTTAAGCTTCGCAAAGAGCAATGGTGACAGCTTTTACTACCCTGCTATACTGAGTATGTCAACCCATCGTAATAATTTATAAGCAGTGCCCTTGCAGTGGGAGCGCGGAGGGGCTTGTGCCTTTTCAAGAGGAAAACTAGCTTGTGATCTGGGGTTTACACTCAAGATGTGTCATTTTACTCTGTGAGAGCATGACGGCCTGTCATAAGCAGAGTGACATTTCATGAGTCATTCTACTGTATGTGTGAATATGGTAAATAGTGCTGCAAAATGGTACAAAATGCCAATATCTGCTTTGTGATGAATTTGATGCAATTGCCAGGAGGATTTATGTGTCTCTGTAATGATTGAATATGAACATGCATGTTGTTTGATTAGTCTCAGAGCATCTTTGTTGGGGAATTGGGCTTTCTGTGCTGATGTTCAAGTAAAGACATCAACCTGTCCGTCTTAATCTAGGGGATATGGTGGGATGAAGAAATGACATCTGGTACTAACTTTAAGATACAATATGCAGCACTAATTAAAAAGCCAGGATGTGTCGGGAGTGTGGGAGGAAAAATATTAAAATGCGTTGAGAGCCAATGCTTCACTGAAGCCTTGCTAGATCTGCCACCATGAAGAATAAATAATAAGTCTCTTCAGATCCCTGGCAAAACCGATATGCAAATAGAAGGCCAAACAGGAAATAAGTGTTCAGACTCAGAATATAAATTAAAAATCCATAAAGTACATCTAAATATATATTGAATATATAATCTATATAATGTATTTGATAAAATACAAATATATTTATAAATAAATAGAACAGACAATTGATGAATTTCTAGTTTGAGTTTGAAATTACATACCTGTGCATTATCTGTTGGCAAGGTTGTTGGAGGATGTTTCAAGGGTCACAAATAAATGCTAACACTTCTGTTAATTGATAAATGGGGAACCGTTATCAGCAGTTATCTCAAAATTGTCCAAAAGTCAATTAAACTGTTTAGCAACTATGCTGTATTAGTCTGTAACTAATTAACTAGCTGCTTATTAGCATGCATGTTACTAGCATATTAGCTGTTTATTAGTACGTATAAAGCACATATTCTGCATGACCATATTCTACATCCCTAATCCTACCCAATACCTAACCTTAACAACTACCTATATCTAAGCAGTAATTAGGAGTTTATTGAGGCAAACGTCATAGTTAATAGTTAATTAATAG
>NW_015667268.1:1061215-1062038 GCF_001515625.1 Sinocyclocheilus rhinocerous
TTAATAGCAAGAACTGGACCTTAAAATAAAGTGTGACCAGTATTTTGTACAATGCAGTTTTGGTCTGACTTGTAATAAATCACATATTAATAATAATAATAATAATAAATAAATAACATCATTATCATACATGACTCATTCAAAACGGGTTTATTGCCAACTTTGTTTCACAAAGAAATCAGGGATAAATGTTGCATGAATGTCAGTGGCTAATAACACACTTAAAAGGATAGTTCACTCAAAAATGAAAACTCTTTCATAATTTTCTCAACCTCATGTCATGACAGAATTCATTTTTGAGTGAACCATTCGTTTAGCCCTGCAAACAGAAGCAGGCTGAAAAAGTAAGACTCAAAATAAAACAAAGCTCGAGTCATCTGAGCTAAATCCTAAAGACTGGGGCCTTAAAATATCTTAAAAGCTCACAGGCTCTGGAGAGCGTTTAACTTTAACAGTGTGTCACTTTAACAATCTAATGGGATTAGGGGGTTAGAGTTGTACTGCAGGAGGCAAACAGAGTGAAACGGAATAAAACCGGATTCAGAAACAGGCAATAGTCAAACAGTGTAAAGGAGGGTAATCCGAAATCTTAATTAAAAATACACTCATGTTTCTACTTTTGATAGTTGAATGTGCTCAGATTGCAGCTGCTAAATTTAGAACACAGAACATCATGTACGTTGTGCTTAGACATGACTGAAACAAAGAATAACTGTACACAATACACATTATGTTAAAAGTGAAAACACACATGGAATATATCTATCTATCTATCTATCTATCTATCTATATATCTGTCTGTTTATCTATTATCTCTCTCTCT
>NW_015667268.1:1062267-1073384 GCF_001515625.1 Sinocyclocheilus rhinocerous
TTTTTTTTTTTTTTTCCCTAGACAGAAAAATTATTAGACTTTTGCCTACCCAGGTTCATTAATATTTGTGCTTGTGGCGACGTTTCTGCAAAACCCCAAAAATGTACACAAATGTAAAAAAAAAAAAAGCACAACATTTTATTATGGCCTCAAAACAATTTTAACAAGCTGCGAGAATTGAAAACTGATACTCCTGAACATTAGCATCGCATGTACAGCTTTATATGTCTGGGTTTTCTGATGCAGTAGGTTTGCTCGGTAGCTCACGCGATAACGGCATTGTGAGGTGAAGCGCTCCGGTATGAATCCTATGAAATAACGGTTCGACAAAACTGCTCAAACCTGCGTAAGTTAAAATAGCATGGTTGTATCAGCAAATGCGTTTTTGTCCCTGGACATTTGAATTCTGATCCACAGCAATACGTGCCGTGCCGCAATGTAATAAAAACATGGCCATGTATTGAACGGACATTGTAGCACCACTCACTGGACATTTATCTTTGAAAATGCCACAAAATAAGGTACATTATATCAGTGTTGCAGAAACGTCACCACAAGCACGTATTTTCAATGAGCCTGGGTTGACTTTTGCTCAGGTCTCCTGCGTAAATTTTCTCAAATTTCCTATCATGTCACCGTTTCTGTAAGTTTGGACTCTGTGTCCGGTCTCATCAACTCTACCCTGTGTTTGTGGATTACCTATTGTCAGGGAATCACTGCAGTCACAAGCCATGTCAACACATACGCGGGTATTTTTATAAACTTAGTTTTTCCTTCTTCTGTTTTTAAAAAAATCTCCGTCCACATGAAAACGCAAACGCATGCTATGAAACACTGTCAAGAGCATGCCAAACCAACAGGTGGCGATATAATCTCAACCGTAAAGTCATGTTGGCCAATCAGAAGCCTGAAAAAGTTTCCAGTAGGTCAAGATAACAGCGCATGCTCCGACGTCACAAGCCAAAAACTCCACAGGGTGAAGATTTTAAAAACTTACGGTTTCAGTGTTACCATGTAGACAGCGAAACCGGAGGTTTTGAAAATCTTCACCCTGGCAGGCGTTTTCAAAAATGTTTGGTTTCAGTGAACTGGTGCTGTGTTTGCGTGTGGACGAACGGCCTAACCGTGTAGAAAAAGCTGCGTTTTTAAAAATAACCGCGTTCGTGTGGACAGGGCCACAGTCACCAGCCACGACACACACCAGATCCCAATCACCTGAATTCTAATCACCCGCACCTGCAGCCACTCACCAGCCTCCTATATCGCTGCACTCCACTCAGTCCCACGCTGTCCGGTCACCTCGCTGAACATTACCTGACTACTTACCTGTCTATTATTTCCTTTAGTTGTTCCAACGCTCCCTCGATCCTGCTCTCCTTCGTTCCCGCTCCTCTCCAATCTACCTGCAAAAGGACATAGCTTCAATCATCACAGCTAAGAACCCAAGAACTGTTATCTGTTTATTCACTCACCTGCCCTCTGCTTCCACGATCTGCTCTTCTGCTCCGTCAATAAACAAACCTGTTTAATCACGTACCTCTTGTCTCTGGCTTGTGTTGTGACAGAAGACCGGACCTGGAAACATTCACCACCATGGATCCCCGGCCTCCCTCACCAGCAGAGGTCCTGGAGGAACTCGTTAATGCCCTCTGGGCCTCTCTCACGCCAGTCACCACCCCTCCATCTGCCTCTGTCAGTCCCAGTTCCTGCTTCCTACGCGGGTGACGCAGCTGAGTGCGGCGGCTTCCTTCTTCAAGTGGCCCTGTTTATCGAGATGCTGCCGCAGAAATTCTCCACTGAACATTCTAGGGTAGCCTTCTTAATTTCCCTGTTAACCGGCAGAGCACTGTTGTGGGCCCGGGTGATATGGAACGCCAAAAGTACCATAATGAGCTCGTATGATGCTTTCACTAACCATTTCACGGAGGTGTTTGGCTCTGCTACCGGAACGTTGTCAGTGTCTGACCAACTACTGCGGCTGCGTCAGGGCACCTCTTCCACCAGTGACTACACCTTGCAGTTTCGCACGCTAGCAGCTGGAAAGAGGCTGCTCTCCTCAGTGCCCCGGCAGGGTTTGGATCCTCGCATTCTGGCCCAAATGTCTATCTACGATGACACGATTGGATTGGAAAGCTTCATGCAAAGAGCCACACGCATCTCTCAACGCTTATCTGCCTGCCGACCCGACGAAGCTGCCCACCAGCTTGCCGCCCCACCATGGGTTCCCCAGTACCAGAACCCATGCAATTGGATTCCTCTCGCCTCACTCGCACAAAACGCGCTCGCCGCCTTGCTGGACTCTGTCTCTACTGCGCTGCTGCTGGTCACTTCATCCAGAACTGCCCCGTCAGACCCCCACGCCCTGCGGTGAGTACCCTTCATATAGAACCGGACATCTCAACTCTATCTTTGTTACCAGTACAACTACTCACCCCAGATTGTTCTGTTTCAGTCTCCGCTCTCGTCGACTTGGGCTCTTCTGGCAATTTCATATCCCAAGACCTAAGTCTAAGTCGCCTCCACCTATCCCGTAAATGCCAGGCCCAGGAGCTCTGAGTCGAGACCGTTCAGGGAAAACCGCTAGGGCGGGGGCGGGTGAAGTATAGAGCTCCCCCGTTGAAACTGAAAGTCGTATGTCTGCATGAGGAAACCATCACTTTTCTGGTACTGGAGGGACCCACAGTTGATATCATCCTAGGATGCCCCTAGCTCACTCTCCATTCTCCGGAAGTCAAATGGAAACCATGTGAGTTAACTCGCTGGAGCGAGTTTTGCCTACAGAACTGTTTCTCCGCAGTCCCCAAACCGCTCGCAAGTCCCGTGCTGGCTCAAGTCGCTTCCACTCTCGTCGAGAGCCCGAGCCTCAGGAGATTCCCACCGTCCCATCTGACTATGTGGCGTTCCAGGATGTCTTCAGCAAGCAGGCAGCATCCCGCCTCCCTCCTCATCGGCCATGGGACTGTGCTATCGACCTGCTGCCTGGGGCAAAACTCACCAAGGGTAGAGTATACCCGCTGTCCATCCCGGAGCGCAAGGCTATTGAGGATTACATCCAGGAGGCTCTCAAGCAAGGATTTATTCAACCCTCCACCTCACCTGCTGCCTTGAGCTTCTTCTTTGTGGGCAAAAAGAATGGGGGCTTGAGGCCGTGTATAGATACCGTGCTCTAAATTCCCAGACTGTGAAGCTGCCATACCCACTGCCCCTGGTCCCAGCCGCCCTCAAGGAACTCCGTAGAGCACGCATCTTCTCCAAGTTGGACCTGCGGAGCACGTATAATCTCGTTCGCATCCGGGAAGGCAACGAGCGGAAGATGGCCTTCATCACTCCATCTGGCCACTACGATTACCGGGTAATGCCATATGGCCTAGCCAACTCACCGTCCGTCTTCCAAGGCTTCATGAATGAGGTTGGATTTTCTAACCCATGTGTTGGACTTTCTAAACCTTCATCTTCATGAATTTGTTTACAGTGTAGCATGACAGAAGACTGGACCAACAAAGTGAAAGTAAAGTGGCATTTGTTTTGTGCTTATTTTTGTTTGATTCATTGTTTTCTTTTGTGATTTTATTTTTTTTCCCTGTCATGGACCTCCCTGCTGTACAATTCAGAGCATGTGAGCGAAGCCGAGATCAATACGCTCAGTGTCGCTCGCTCAACCCAGAGTGCCCCTTGATGATTTGCTAGTTATAATTCACAACAACTGCAGCTATATGTTCATGGAAATAAAGTAATGAAAATGAAATATACTTTTTCAGTTATTGCATTTTAGACACTCTCGCTGAGGGGCTTCAACAGGGGGCTTGTTTTTTAAATTAATACGTTAAATTTAATAGTGTTCAATAAAAAATTACTATAAAAATAAGCTGTAATGTCACAGAATGTCGGACTGAAACATAACTGCAATTTATCGGCCTACTGCTTTAATTGATTTTATTCAAGAGGTTTATTATAAACTGAAAATAATTAGGCCTATTAGAGACATTTTTATGTCGGAGTGGGATCTGAGCAGAGTTGGTTTACCGGTGAGCGTAACATGAGCGGAGCATTTGCTTTGTCCGTGAGCGACTTAACAAAGCACACGGTCATAGAGCCTTTAGCAGGGAGAATGCTCCCTCGAGGAGCACATGGATGAATTCCTGGGTCTCGCCCATCAGACAATCTTCCCAGAAGACTGCCTTTGCTCGTTCCTGCGTGACGGCCTGAACACCGATACATGAGCACAGTTATCCGGGGAGGGTCCTCGAAGGAGCTTCGACGCTTATGTGGAGTGTTCATCTTCATGAATTTGTTTACAGTGTAGCATGACAGAAGACTGGACCAACAAAGTGAAAGTAAAGTGGCATTTGTTTTGTGCTTATTTTTGTTTGATTCATTGTTTTCTTTTGTGATTTTATTTTTTTTTCCCTGTCATGGACCTCCCTGCTGTACAATTCAGAGCATGTGAGCGAAGCCGAGATCAATACGCTCAGTGTTGCTCGCTCAACCCAGAGTGCCCCTTGATGATTTGCTAGTTATAATTCACAACAACTGCAGCTATATGTTCATGGAAATAAAGTAATGAAAATGAAATATACTTTTTCAGTTATTGCATTTTAGACACTCTCGCTGAGGGGCTTCAACAGGGGGCTTGTTTTTTAAATTAATACGTTAAATTTAATAGTGTTCAATAAAAAATTACTATAAAAATAAGCTGTAATGTCACAGAATGTCGGACTGAAACATAACTGCAATTTATCGGCCTACTGCTTTAATTGATTTTATTCAAGAGGTTTATTATAAACTGAAAATAATTAGGCCTATTAGAGACATTTTTATGTCGGAGTGGGATCTGAGCAGAGTTGGTTTACCGGTGAGCGTAACATGAGCGGAGCATTTGCTTTGTCCGTGAGCGACTTAACAAAGCACACGGTCATAGAGCCTTTAGCAGGGAGAATGCTCCCTCGAGGAGCACATGGATGAATTCCTGGGTCTCGCCCATCAGACAATCTTCCCAGAAGACTGCCTTTGCTCGTTCCTGCGTGACGGCCTGAACACCGATACATGAGCACAGTTATCCGGGGAGGGTCCTCGAAGGAGCTTCGACGCTTATGTGGAGTGGGTGCTGAGCTCCTGCGGATCTGCCTTCACCGTCGGCCTCACGGATGAAGACACCAGTCCCACTCTCTACCCAGTGCCCAGCCAGTCACCACCCTGCTGCTAGAAGTGACAGCCTGAGCCCACCGCTGTAGGAGAGAACGCCTCAGCCGTGACGTCAGAGCCATCACCATGAGGAGCTACCGAGCCTGACGCCATCAGCGAGCCAGAGAGGACCCCATCTGAACAGGTGTGCGTGCCGACTGTTCCATCCATCGCCGAGGGAATTCTCATGGAATTCAAGGGTATGGATGCGAGCCCCAACCACCCTACCACCACCACAGTGAGTGCATGCTGGACATTATTTTTCATTTTGGGGAGGTAGAGATTTTGCTTCTCCTAAGCCTGCATGATTCTGTTCATCTGTCTAGCTCGCTGGTCCCGCCCAGTCTCCCTCTCCCACCACCTCTCCAAACTGCCTCAAGAGACTTTTTTTGGGGGGGGGGGATTTTGTGCATTTCTTCAGTCTACTCAGCCCTCAGCCATTCCTGCTGTCCAGGCATCTTTGTCCCCAGTCAGTTCCTCTGTTTCATCTCCTTTCAGTGGTGAGGCTTCATTTCGGGCCTGCCGGGAATCTTCGTCTCCTGGACCTGAGGAACCCATGACCCGTGGCTCTGCTCCACCTCGTCCCGCTATCCAGACTCCTGCGTCTGCACTCCTCCCGCCCTTGATTCCAGCGTGGACCATCAGCTATTCGACTTCGCTGGACTCCCTCAGTCAGTCGGCTCCACCTGGGTCGGACTTCGCCACGCCTCCGTTGCGGACTTGTGGGCCCTCCGCACTCCGGCCCTCCATCTACGGTCTGCTCAGCCCTGTCTCAGGCTCCGCCTCCTTCCTCGGTCGCTTCAGATCGCCCTCTGGCTTCTGGATCCCAACCTACATCTCAGGCCAACGTCGCTACGGCTCCTTCGCGGCCGCCTGGATCCTTGGCATCTCTCTACCTCCTCGGCTCTCTGTCTGCGCAGTGGGCTCCACCTCCATTGCCATCTTCGCCTCCAGTCATCCTCATGGCGGCGTGTGTTCCTATCACGCCTTGGCTCCTCCCACCATCGACGCCGCCATGGAGTGCCGTTCTGGCTGTGGCCTGGGCACCTGCCATCATGCCCCTGCTCAAGGCTTCTCCCTGGCTTTCATCTCCGTCATCACCCTGGACTTTGTTGTTCGTCCTCCTCCCAAGCCTCCTCCTGCATCCCTCTGCCTGTGTGTGCCAGCCCTTTGCCAGAAGAGACTAAAATGCCAACCGTTTTTAGAAATTTAGTACAGCGTCAAAGTACAACAATTTATGAGAATAACAACATTTTACTCCAAACAAGTGTTTTAAATAACATCCTTTTCACAGAATGAGGCAGAAATTATATTATTTTATAGTATTATATACCGTGATAGCGGCTATATCGATTAGCATTACTTCATGAATACATATATTTATTAAAATATCTGAGCTTGAAGAACACCAAGATAAACCATATACTGTTGCAGTCGTGTGTTGATTGTCTTCACGTTTCATCAAACTTCTTTCTGCATTTTACTCATCTACACTGACAGCTGGATGCCTACAGGGATTTCCTGGAATATCATAAGTTCTGTTACTCTTATGAGTCTTGCTTGTGGACTTTCTGCGTGAGGGCGCCCTCAGGCGTTAGAATATGAATGAAACAAATTACACGTGAGAGTTTAGAGCTCCATAATGGTGCTGGATTATTATGCGTCATATTATCCTATGTGTACTATTAATTTTTATAAAATAAATATCGCCAATACAGGTATATTGCGACACCCCTAATTAACACGATAACAATATTTAATTATTTAAATATCACGATTATCATCAATACCGGTATATCGCGACACCCTTATGGTCACCATAGTGATGTTGCTGAGTTCAACAGGGACCAGAGACCATTGACTGGGTCATCTTTCAGGTCAACCGGGGGTGGGGAAATTATCACAGAACCGAGAGCAGGATTGATTTGTCAGCTCTAGATCTCACTTGAGCTGAAAAATCAATCAAAACATGGATATGGAGAGATTCTTAAAATGAAAACTTTTGAAAATAAGTTACTGGGTTGATTGGTTTAATGATTTTAGATGGATCACATCTCCTTTGGGGGAGGGAGTTTGAAACATATATCTTAGATGAAAAGCTAGGTTGGTGTTAAAAGGCCGCCATTAGTGGCACTGGTCTACTTGATCATTTGAAAATTACCATGTTCTTCTTAATATATATATATATATATTATAAACTATCAACAACTATAACAACAGTGGAAGTTGGTAACCTCTATCAATAGTTCTGCCTCTCTTCATGTAAATTCCTTCTTTTTTGGTCCCATCAAATACTTCAGGTCATCATCATCTGACTTTCTTATCTTTTTTTTCTGGTGAGCTCATAAAAAATTGTTTATCTATTCATCTATCCATCCTATGTAGGTTTGCAGCGATGCTCGATGGACTCAGTGTCAAACAAATGTCTAATTATGGCAAAATTAACTTGGCTATGAAGTTTTTTTTAGCAAAAAATAATAATAATTAATACATTTCTGTGTTAGGTTCAAGCGGCAACCTCCCCGTCTCTCTCGTGAAACCAACATGACTAAAACTGCAATTCATCGACTGGCTGCTAGAGGCTGGCTCCAAAAGTGAGTCAGTCCCATAGACTCCCAATGTTAAAATGCCCAACTTTATAGCAGAAAAAAATATGTTTACAGCCTGGTACAAAAAGTGGTTTTGGTCTATATAGCTAATTTTGCCCTTCGTGACAACTGTGAGGGGGGTGAATTTTTTTATAACTCATCCGTTTAAATTATATTAAGCCTTAAAGTTCTGCATAATTAAGGGCGTGGCCACTTGAGTGACAGGTGGATTGCTGCTGCTGTCACCACCGTCGAGCTAGGTGGGCGTGGTTTCAGCAACCAGCTCCCGCCTCTTTGCCCATTTTCGATTATCCGGGAGTGACGCGCGGTGACGCGCTCCCAAGATGGCGATGGCCGGCCTCGCCAACTCTGAGCTTCAAAAACGCTCTTCAGAAATCTATGGGTGACATCACGGACACTACGTCCATGGTTTTATACAGTCTATGGTTAGGTAATGTTTTTGGAAGAGTTTCAGACTCTAATGCAGTCATTGGTTTCCACTGGGATGTAAATGTACGTTGGATTATGCTTTTCATTGTATCAGCCCGATGTAGCAATGGTGATTTGAGTAGAAACCCATATTAAAGGTGTCTAATGTTTCAGAGAAATAATAACCTGGATTCAAATCCATTTGCATAAGCTAGTGTATTCAGTTTGTCTTTTGGAAAAGAGCCAGACCTGCTCAGCTCATAGAGGTTTAAATTCAAAGCAGCTGAGAGGACAGGAGAGGTACAGATGCTCCTGCCAGTTAATTAGAATGTATCCCTCTGGGATCACTCCGGCTTCTATTCTGCCCACATAAAAGCTAGCCTAAGGGAGCGAAAATGAAGATAACTGAGTGTTCTAGAGAGCTTTTGGAAAGCGTTTGGGGCCATTTGTCCTCCCCCAGCCTCAGCCCTCAATGAGTTTTGAAGAACGCTTATTGATTGGTCATGCCATGAGGTAAGTGTTGGAGGAGGAATTGATGATGCTGCAGCTTTTTTGTTACCCGAGCTGCACTCATGCTGTGAGTGA
This sequence comes from Sinocyclocheilus rhinocerous, assembly GCF_001515625.1. NCBI lineage: Eukaryota > Metazoa > Chordata > Actinopteri > Cypriniformes > Cyprinidae > Sinocyclocheilus > Sinocyclocheilus rhinocerous. Next base: position 1,071,051 of record NW_015667268.1, read on the forward strand.
GATAAGACAAGGCCTGCACATGATGGTTTAGACCCACTTCTGTTTTTGCATTCGGATTAATATTTTTTTAATGCTTCTTACACGTCATTTTTTCCTATGCATTGTTATTTGTTTAGTTACAGTGCAACACTGCAGTGAACTTTCTCATACTTTTTTTTCTTCTCCATAATGTTCTGTAATTAATTCTGCTTCAACTGCATAACATAGATAGTTCAATTCAAACTTTGTTTTTTAGCCTTAGGTGTGTCATCTGTTGTTCTGAATGATGAGATGAGAAATTTTGGGAAATGGTCATTGCACTAAATTAGTTTTCACCACTATTTTTGGTAAGCTAAATTACTCCAAAATAATGTTACTAAATTCTAAGTGGATTAACTATATGTCTCCTATAAAATAGCTCCCTAAGTTACAAAATGCAAAGAATGTTTAGCATTCAAATTCTAATCAACACTGATGATATTTGCAATATTTGCATAGAAGATTGCGATTGGTCTTCTATTTTAAATGGATTTACATAATGAATTATTGTGATTGATCTTTTCTTTCTTACAGCCATTAATTTATCATGTTACTATCAGCCTCTTTCCATTTCTCTCTCTAACGCTATATTTGTATCATATTACCTAAAATCTGAACAACACTCTTTGCTGCCTTGCAAGTACTGATATTTCCTCTAGGAAATGTAAATCTAGTTTTTTATTATTATTATTATTATTATTATTATTATTATTATTATTAATTATTATTATTTTTTGTTTTCTTCTATGGTACTATCCAATACCATTTTCTTTATCAGCCCCCAAGAAATGAAACCCTAACTGCTCACTGCAGGGAAGAGTAGTCCCTGCTATGCCATTTAACATAATTTTCCTAAAACAATCAAACTGTTTTTGCAGTTATTGCGCTTGAGTCGTAATCCCAGCTTTGCTTGTTTTAGCTAAAGGTCACGCCTGAGCTGTAATGACCCAGCGGTCTGACGTCTGGTTTTATTGAACCTCTGGACTGAATGCTTTGCGATTGCTTTCATTTGGGCTCATGCGCTGTACTCTCTCTGTCAGACTTGTGTGAATAAGCTCTGTCTGTGGGCGAGCATAGAGTCACTCCGGTCTGTCTTTGGCCATCACGACGGGGTCAAAACTTCCCTCAAGGACACCAAATCTCTTTCTGGCTGGCCAACACAAAGGTGACAGTGCTAGAGGTGAGATCAATGTGCCAGCGGGGGGAGGAAGATTACAAAGTGAGCATAGGAATCTTCGGGTATTTACTTCACAAAAACTCAGAGCACACTTGTAATCCAGCCCCATAATGCCTCTCAGAAATCAGCCCACCTTCAGCCATCTATGTTACACGACAGGATTTCAGTAATCTGTTGCTGTGAAATAGTATAGTTGTTTAGCATTTAAAGTGCCCATATTATGTTCAATTGCAAGTTCATGATTTTATTTTTGGGGTCAGCTAGAATACATTTCCATATTTCGAAGTGTAAAATAAAACAAAGATTATTGGCGTATGTTTTACAAGAAAACACTATTTCAGTTATTCTACTTCAAAATTAAACATTAAACCATTTAATCTCAAATTATTCCTAGACATGAACATATCCAAATGATGTGTCATTTGAAATAATAAATAATTATTATAATTTTTTTTTTTTTAATGGAAAATTATTTGAAAATTTGTGTTTTATGTTTGGTCACAATTGTGACCGGTGGGATAATGTGTATACTGAATTAAAATATTTCTGCTGTCATCAAAATTCTAACATATCTCAGCCCAGCACATTTTAAACTCTGTTTCATCACATTCTAGGGTTACTAATATACATTAAAAAAAACTATACATCACTGACAGGAATACTGAGATAAAAGATTTTAAAAAATCACATATTTCAAAATTGTTAATTTATTGCAACATATATCATAACAATGTTATATTAGTGTAACCAGTATTAAAACATCAATATTGTAACTTATTTGTAACATTTGAACTTTTAAATTAGTGCAATATTCAATGTAACTTTGTCATTGCGACATTTTAGTGCCACCTTCACTAACAACTGCAACTGGATGTATATCTATACCTAAATGTACTGTATTATCCCAGTGGTCACTATTGTTGCCATCAACGTGTTTACTCATTCTATGACCACACTCAACAAAACTAAATAATTGTGAATTCATATATTAAAGGGGTCATATGATGCTGCTAAAAAGAACATTATTTGGTGTATTTGGTGTAATGAAATGTGTTTATGCAGTTTAAGGTTAAAAAAACACATTATTTTCCACATACTGTACATTATTGTTTCTCCTCTATGCCCCGCCTTTCTGAAAC
>NW_015667268.1:1073410-1078521 GCF_001515625.1 Sinocyclocheilus rhinocerous
TGAATTTGGCAGTTATGTGACGTCACCGAACGTTCTAAATCCCATATGTGGGACTGTACTCCCAGGCGCACGGAAATAAAAATCCCATAAGTGGGACCGTACCGCTCAACAGGTTAAATGTAAAAAACTTACTTACAGTCTTTGAGTCAGAACAGCCGGCATTGTAGTCTGCTCTCCCAGGATTAGGAAACAGTCCTCCATAAAATGTTCTGGAACAGTGTTGTAAATACAACTTAACCACTGATTTCTAGTCGTGTCCATTTTTGGAAGGCCAAACAAAGTAGTTTCGCTTTCACAACGAATCACACAGTGCCTTCACGACATGGCGGCGGCAACAACAATACTACAGCGAGAATAAAAGTTACGCCTTCTTTCTTTGCGTAAACATTTGGGCGGCGTTATGCAAATATTCCCACATAGTGACGTAGATATGTGGGGGCGTGTTAGAACGAGCCGTTTTAGGTAGGCGTGGTTGACTCTTAACTTTTATAAAGAATATCTCTTTGGATTTGAGACTTTAGTCTTTGCAACTTTACACATCTTCTTTATGCACCAAGAGCTTGTAACACTCCAAAGAGAAATGAAAAATTGAAATTGCATCATATGACCCCTTTAATACTTGACACCTTAAAGATAGCGTGTACCAAATCTTTATGTTAACTTACTTTAGTAACCTTAGTAACCATAGTAACCATATTTAATTGAGACCCTTTATTTTTTCTTCCCATATTTCCCAGGAAATGCACTAAAACACCAGTCAGTAACATTTTTAGAGCTTTATAAATGAAAGCCTTCTTTATGAATACTATTGTGACCGATGGGATTAAATGGGTTAAATTCAATGTGTTACTTGCCATTTCTTTGTAATTATTGAAATTTACTAGCAATTTATGAGTGAAAATGGTTTCTACACCATTATTTTTTAATGTACATGATTTCAATTAAAAAAACAACATATTTTTGTTATTCTATACATTGCAGTAGCACCTCTTTTATCCACTGCCTGAAACACTCTGTTTAGCTCCTGTCTCTTTAAATCCAGTGCTGTGTTAGAAATCGCCCAATATACCCTCATTCACTATTCCCTATATTAATCCACTAATATAGCCCAATTGAATGACTGAATAATAAATGAGTTAGTAAATTCGGACACTGAATGCGGCCAACAAGGGTTGCCACTTTTGCATAGTTTGTGCTTGCCGTTTAATAACCATTTGAATCTTGGCAAACTGGCTGTTCCAATAGCAGTGAAAAGATTTATCTTGAACTCTATCATGGAAACTAGCAGGTATAAACCTGAATTAAACTATTTAACGATCAATTAAAACAAAATTTATACCTGTATGATATTAAGCTGTACCCACATTGGACCAGCGGTTTGGAAAATGGATGTATGATTCTGCTGCAGGTGCCATCTTCTGGCGAGATGCAGGAAATCATTCGGCACGACCCTTATAGTGCATTATGGGTAGTATCTAGCCATGTACATCGGTTGTACACTCATTATGGGATTGAATGAGTGCACTTTGTGTTTTGTAAATTGTTTACATGCACATGCAGCTACTGTAAATTACACATTAAGTGAAAGGTAAAATTAAAAATAAATAAAATAATAATAATAGGTGCCCTTTAATATCACTCAGCATCAAATATGTTTTTTCCTGGTTATTTCAAGATAAAGGACTGGTTCACTCAAAACGTAAATTCTGTCATGTCTTCTGTTAGCGCTAGTGTTCTGTGCCGCGTGCGCGTCAGGTCTCGGTCTGGAGCTTTTGAATGGAATCGTGTCATTAGGCCCTGGCTGTGTCCACATCAAGGATGTAGAGTGGTCCTGCTGGCCCGCAGGCTGTGAAGTTCAATTGTGATCTCTGTTCTTCCGCCAGCTCTCGCTCAGGTGTGAGGAGCCTGCAGCAGTATTTGTTTGTGGGACAGGACTGATAACCTCACTGGCTCCAAAAGCCTTCAGTGGAGCCAAAAGTCAAGGGCATTATGGCAAAGGAGCATCAGAAAAGTTACGGCTGAATCTTTATATCACAGCGTTTGATGTTTTGGGAAGCATTAAAGGTTCACCCAAAATGGAAATTCTGTCATAACTCACCCTTATGTTGTTCTAGATTTATAGGAGGTTGTCTCTTCTGTGGAATAAAAAGGGACACAGATGATATACTGTAGAATATTCACATCAGAAATTATTTAGTGGAAAGGACAAAAAAGGGTCCTTAAAAGTACCACATGAAATCCAAATGAGTGTGCTGTAATCCATTTCTCCCAAACTGGGCAACACTTTATTTCAATAGTCCACTTTAGACATTCTGCTAGCTATAACTTTGCAACTACCTGTACAGCAGTTGTAACTGTAACTTGTAAGTGTAACTAACTGTAGTTCATTTGCAACTAACTCTCTTTAGAGTATTAGTAGATGGCAGTGGCGATCCTAGACTTCTGGGGGCCCTACGCAAAACTGGTTATGCTTATGAACGAATGAATGAAACAAATTTGTCCGTGTTTTACTCCATCTCGAATCACGCTCGCAGAAAGCACTTGAAAAACAGTGTGTCTCTTCCGCGACTCGGTACGCTTTCGACTCGTTTTTTTTGTCTCGAGCAAGACTGTACGACATTCACATTAGACACACATGATTTGCCTGATTTTTACGTAGAAAGGGCGACAGCACACCACATTAAAAGAAATGATCATTCATGTTTTCATAACCGCTGGCCAAATTCAAAAACGAAACTAAAATTAAATCATCTTTGAGAGCAAGGGCCCCCCCTGGTGTTTCGGGGGCCCTACGCAGCTTGGTATCTTGCGTATAGGGAGGATCAGCTCTGGTACACGGTTATGGTTAGGGTTAGTAGAATAAGTTGACAAACTTGCAAAGTTGCTTATAGTCAGTAGAATGGCTGTTGGGGAGCATCAAAATAAAGTGTGAGCAGATATTAAGCATTACTCTAATGACTGCTTTAGTTGACATGTAGTTGCAAAGTTACTTATAGCTAGTAGAATTTCTAAATTGGACTTTCAAAATAAAGCGTTACCCTAAATTGTGTTAAATAAATCTTTGTGTCATGCTAGGTTTGACATCAGTGAAGCCAAATGTACGGTGGCCGAGAGAGCTCAACGCGCTGCAAATGAAAAAACACATGCAAATAGAAAAAACACTATTTGCAAATTAAGCGCTTCATAACATCTCGTGTTGAGCTCTCTCGGCCACCATACAAATAGCATTGGTTCTCACGTGTTTTGTTTGACAGCTACATGTAGATTTTTTTAACGACTGAAATTTTGTTTTTCCTTAAAAAAAATTTAAATAAAGCTGTCATGCATTTTCAGAACACTTACAATATGGTCATATAAACTATATTTATGGTGTTTTTTGTTGTCTTTTCGGTTTGACAGTGCCTAGTTACTTCATGATCTTCAGCTCAGGCACTCTGTGATATTATATCTATTTCATACCATGATTTGAATTAGCATTTTTGCTGCTGTCAAAATTGACCAGAATGCACAAGCAGTCATTTCTCCCTCAAGCTACATTTTTAATGCACGGGGGGAAAATGTGGCATTATTATTATTATTATTATTATTTTAATTTGTGCAACTATGGGCACAGCTCACTAATACAGAATGAATGAGTGGAACAAACAAGAAACATTTGTATAAAGGGTTTTTTGGTAACACTTTATTTTCAGGGTCCCCTTCAGACATCCACAGTATAAGTAACTTTGCAACTCCATGTCAAGTAGCAGTCATTAGAGTATTAGTAGACTGTCTGCTTAATATCTGCTAACACTTTATTTTGATGGTCCTCTGTACTATAAGTAACATCTCGTTACGTATGTAACCCTCGTTCTCTGAAGGAGAGAACAGAGACGTTAAGTCGACACTGATGTTATGAGATCTCGCTTGGGAGCCCATTCACATCTGAGTAGTTTGAAAAAAGGCCAATGAGAATTGGTGAGTGGAATTTGCATGTCAAGTCAATCACCCTACATATGGGTATAGAAGATGCATGCATCCACTCATTCAGATTTGTGCTAAGGAGCTGAGAACGAGTCCCAGCCTGTCAGCGGTAGTTCAAGGTTGTGACACGAGGGACGTAACGTCTCCGTTCCATCCTTCAGGGAACGAGGGTTACATACATAACTGAGACGTTCCCTTGCAGTCAGTCACGTTCAACGTTACGTGGGTTCCCTGTGGAAAGCGCCACAACCAGGAACTGTGTTATGAGGATAGCGATGCAGGTGCTGGCAAGTGAGCGTGCCAAGACAAATCTAGTTGCAAGGCGTAACCATCCCAATGCCCCCAGAAGCAAATAACCCAGAATGGGAATTTTGAGAAATTGTTCCTTCTTGGTCTCTAAATTTACAGCAGCCAACTACGTCGGGGAAGTGGAGCCACATCCTAACCAAAGGGAGGTAACATGTGGAGATACCCATATGGACTGACCAAGGAACAGTACAACATATGGAGTCCACTGCGGAAGTACATCCTACCAGAGGAGGAACAGCTAGCAATGCAGGGACAGACAGAGGAACTCCAGGGAAAGACACAGGTTCACCAAAAAAAGGGGAACCATACTGTGGAAAAACACATACAGGATTACCCGAAGGGAATCTCAGTATGGACACCTAGCCCAGCACAGGGCTGACCAAAGGGCATACAACACAAGTACTGAGCCTAGTGAAAGACTCCTCCACCAAGCTTGACGCCGAGGGGTGCTAGAGGACTCTAATGGCGCTTTTCCACTGCATGGTACGGCACGGTACGGTTCACTTTTGGGGGGTTTTCCACTGGGTACAGTACCTGGTACCTGGTACTTTTTTTAGTACCACCTCAGTTGAGGTTCCAAGTAAACCGTAACGTGACGTGTAAACTCTGCTGATCACGGATTGGCCGGAGAGAATCGTCACTACCTGCATCACTGAAATTGCACCACAAACACAACAGAACCATTAGATTAAAATCAGCACAGCCAGCGAATGATCGAACGCAACCAAAAAGTGGCTGTTTCGTTGTCCGTTGGGAAGTACAGACGTTCCTCTCGTTGATAGCAGAGGAGCGGATCCACCGAGAGCTTGATAGGGCGACGCGGAATGAAAAAGTTTTTT
>NW_015667268.1:1079248-1086986 GCF_001515625.1 Sinocyclocheilus rhinocerous
AAACTCTGCTGATCACGGATTGGCCGGAGAGAATCGTCACTACCTGCGTCACTGAGCTTGCGACACAAACACAACAGAACCGCTAGATTTAAATCAGCACAGCCAGCAAAGGATCGAACGCAACTGTTTTGAACGAGCGCACCTTTTTTTAACAACCAAAAAGTGTCTGTTCCCCCTGTTGAGGAAGTACAGACGTTCCTCTCGTTGATAGCAGAGGAGCGGATCCAGCGAGCTTGATGGGGCGACGCGGAATGAAAACGTTTTTCAGGAGTCGCGGCAGTAGAGGCGGCGCAACTATAACGACATGTGAATAATCCCACCCACTCTAAAGCGATACTAAACTGCAGTGGAAACACAAACCGAGCCGTGCCGTGCCGTGCTGTACTGAGCCGTGCCGAGCCGAGTCATACCACGCAGTGGAAAAGCGCCATAACAGGGTTGGTCAACTGGGGAACTTACTGACAGAATAATTAGCACCCGTATCCCCTGCTAAGGGTAATGGTGCTGCAGGCATGACACCGAGCCATTCTTCCCACACATTACCTACTCATACCCAACTCAAGGAAAGAAACTGGTTCCACCTGGAGATTATCAAATCTTGCGAAGGTATTAGTTGTCACCCAGGCCACAGCTCTACAAATGTTGGAACTTTGGTCACGTATCCAGATCAGGGTCTCAGTATTATATGAGAATCAGCTGGCCCAAACTCAAGGCACGTTCTGTCAACCGAAAATGCTTGCAGGTCCCCCACCCCCTTGATGGAAGTGAGCGCAGTCAGGAGCGCTGTCTTAAGGGACAGGATCTTAAGCTCGACTGACTCAAGGAGCTCAAAGGGAGCCTTCTGTAGTCCAGCAAGGACCACAGAGAGATCCCAAGAGGGGATGAGGCGATGTCTTGGAGGGTTTATCCTTTCAAGGTCTTCTTTCAAGATGTAATTGTAACTTTGTTGAAGCGTTCAGCTCTGAAGCAAAATCTGAATTAGTGGATGCATGCCACCAGCTTATGTACCACCAGTATGTAGGGGGAGTGGCTTGGCATGCAAATTCCACTCGCCAGTTCACATTAGCCTTTTTAAATACTACTCAGAAGTGATTGGGCTCCCAAGCGAGACCCCATAACGTCAGTGTGGACGTAATATCGAACGTGACTGACTGAAAAGGAACTTTGCTAATACATGTCATCTTACCCTAACTCAACAGTCTACTAATACACTACTAATACTCTAATGATAGTTCATTGACGTGTAGTTGCAAAGTTACTTACAGTCAACAGAGTGTCTAAAGGGGACCATCAAAATAAAGTGTAAACTTTTTTTTTTCCAAAATTGACCAATTGACATAGAATGAGTTCCAGTTAGAAGTTAGTAGCACTTTAAAAATGTATTTACTGTCTTTTATGTGCACATGTGGTGACAACTAACAACTTTCAAAATCCCATGTGACATATCTTGCCATGGGTTTAAAAATGAATCATGAGGACACATTACCCAGGATCATAAATGGCAAAATTATGACCTTGAAGTGACTATTGTTTGTACACTTCACTAATGGCCACTAATGAAAGGGGTCTGAGGTGAAGGTTGCAGGGTCAGATCGGGTCAGTCATCAGCGCACCCGGCCCAGCAGTGACACCCTTTGTTCATGCATAAGAAGTCAGAGACATGTAGAGATTTGTCCATGTGTATTCCCGTTGGCCAGCATACAGTAGCAAGCCACATCAAAGACTGTCAGCCGCTGCATGAGGAAACATCCATCAATGTTGAGCGCCTTTGTCACTTAAGACAGTGTAAATGGAGACAGGAGCTCACCTGAGGGACGAAATAAGGCCCCTGCACTCTTCTTACATGGATTGTAAACTGTTATTGATTCTCTTTCCTGTAGGTTGTGGCACTCGGAAAGAACAGTCGCGGCTACCATTATGTTATTGCCAATCTGGTGAGTTTCAGCACCTCCGTACTCTAACTAAAGAAGAGAGATTTCAGAAATAATGCAAATTCAATGACAAATAAGAGCATTCAAGATGAAGATACTCTGTTAAACATCCACTACAAAACATGCACCAAAGGAGTTGTAATATATGTATTTGTTTGTTTTACTGTAATTTTTATTTGATTTTCAACTAAACTTAATAACTCTAAAAATGCAAGTGTAATCAGTAAAAAGTAAAAAGAAATGTATTTTTCTACACACTTTCGATATACATGAGTGTATTTTTTTCCTTAAAGTGATGTATTTGAATCATAAATATCGGTTTTCTTATGGTTCTACCAATTTGACAACCTTATATAATATATAATATGCATTTAAACTCAATGTTCCACAATGGTTATAAGGAGCCCCAGTGATGTCCCCTTTTGGGTTTTGAACCAGAAACACTGAGATCCATTTTCATATGATGTTATATTGCCATCATCTCATGGATCCTAAACTTGCTTCTTTTCCATCATCTCTTTCCACAGGGCTTCACCAACATCAGCCTGGACAAGGTCTTTCTCGGCGGAGCAAACATTAGTGGCTTCCAGATAATCAATCCTGAAAACTCAGTTGTACAACAGTTTCTCCAGAGATGGGACCGTCTAGATGAAAGAGAGTTTCCTGAAGCTAGAAACACTCCGCTGAAGGTCTGAAACTACTTAAAGATATACACCAATCGTTGTTGTCTCTTCTTCTTCTTCTGATCTTTGACTTTTTCTGTCTTTGCCCATTTTCTTTATTTTCCTTCCTTGCAACAGTCAATTGCGGAGCACGCCACGGAGGCAGCCATCAGCGTCGGCGCCATATCTCCATCTCCATATTATCTCACTATGGAAATTTGCACTTGCAGCCACACACATTTTCCAAGTCTTTTCCAGGACAGTATTTTAATGAAGGCATCAGAAAGCATTTTGAATTGTGAATGTAAAGGCACAATGTCTCCTTTGATGTTACCTTTGTTATATTTTACATTTATTTTAGACGCTAAATTCCTCGCTGCAGTCGCTTTGAAATACAAAACAATACAACAGTGTAGCTCACGGCAAATTAGCAGATGCCAGCTTGTTCTCTTTTCTTGGTTGAAATGAGATGTAATTACAGGTTGCATCCATGAACAACAATAGCAGCAAAACCCTGTAGAGTCTCACATAACTAAACATTTTACATATCTCTGTAATTAGAAACCTGGTTAACACTCTTTTCATAGCATGAAACAATGTACAAGATACGTCCCTGAAGTGTGTCGTCTTTTGTTGCATTTGCCAACTATGATTACATGCAGTAATGCAACACAATTATCCTTCATTATGTACATCAACATGCGTTTAGACCTGCAAGAGGGCAGCTTATTTTATCCCTCTTCAAAGTGTTTACTTACAGATAATGTGTTTGCTTATTTTAAACTGCTCTAACAAATAACTGTTAATGTGAGGTGCTTAACGGTTGTTCTGTACAGTACACTTCAGCGCTGTCTCATGATGCTATCCTGGTCATTGCGGAGGCGTTCCGGTACCTGCGACGCCAGCGAGTAGATGTGTCCAGACGAGGCAGTGCAGGTGATTGCCTGGCTAACCCTGCGGTCCCTTGGAGCCAAGGCATCGACATTGAACGAGCTCTCAAAATGGTAAAATGTCTATCTTTTCTTTTACTCATGCACGATTCTGAGTGCTTTAGCTTTTCTGAAAATGACAATAACCATTTGAAATCTCTCAATGTGTAATTCAGATTGTCAGAGTGAGTACTTTGAAATTAATTTAGCCTCCGTATGATTCATTTGCGTTACTCCAACACATCCTAATGTATTCCTAAAAAGTTTCAAAGCACCATTGTTATTTTGCTGGTTTCTTTGTGTTGTTATTGTTTCTGGCAGGTCCAGGTGCAAGGGATGACTGGCAATATCCAGTTTGACAGCTTTGGTCGAAGATCAAACTACACTATTGATGTTTATGAAATGAAAACAGGTGGCCCAAGAAAAGTAAGTCATAAGTAAATCTGTCCATCTTGTTGGGTAAGCTTTGTACAAGTCAGTGTGAGAACTCAAACGGGTCCATTTCAATATGCACACTGAACAAAATTATAAACGCAACACTTTTGTTTTTGCCCCCATTTTTCATGAGCTGAACTCAAAGATCTAAGACTTTTTCTATGTACACAAAAGGCCTATTTCTCTCAAATATTGTTCACAAATCTGTCTAAATCTGTGTTAGTGAGCACTTCTCCTTTGCCAAGATAATCCATCCACCTCACAGGTGAGGCATATCAAGATGCTGATTAGACAACATGATTATTGCACAGGTGTGCCTTAAGCTGCCCACAATAAAAGGCCACTCTAAAATGTGAGCCTAAGGCACACCTGTGCAATAATCATGCTGTCTAATCAGCATCTTGATATGCCACACCTGTGAGGTGGATGGATTATCTCGGCAAAGGAGAAGTGCTCACTAACACAGATTTAGACAGATTTGTGAACAATATTTGAGAGAAATAGGCCATTTGTGTACATAGAAAAAGTCTTAGATCTTTAAGTTCAGCTCATGAAAAATGGGGGCAAAAACAAGTGTTGCGTTTATAATTTTGTTCAATGTATATAAACACTGAGATCCATTTTCATATGATGTTATATTGCCATCATCTCATGGATCCTAAACTTGCTTCTTTTCCATCATCTCTTTCCACAGGGCTTCACCAACATCAGCCTGGACAAGGTCTTTCTCGGCGGAGCAAACATTAGTGGCTTCCAGATAATCAATCCTGAAAACTCAGTTGTACAACAGTTTCTCCAGAGATGGGACCGTCTAGATGAAAGAGAGTTTCCTGAAGCTAAAAACACACCTCTGAAGGTCTGAAACTACTACTTAAAAACAACAACAACAATCATTGTTGTTGTCTCTTCTTCTTCTGATCTTTGACTTTTTCTTTCTTTGCCTGATTTCTTTATTTTCCTTCCTTGCAACAGTCAATATATTGACAATCATTCCAAGGTGCTATTAAAACTGGGGCTCAATTTACATCTAATTAAACAATGGTCATGAGATGAATAGATTTTAAAAGCTGTTTTAATTAAGGTTTTATTGTGGATGGGTGGGTAAAAAATGGCCATGCTCTCATTGAACTGACAAGCAGGTTTAAAAACACCTGAATGTTAGAATGTCCAAGTCACCCAAAAAATCAAGGGAAAAAATTAATTATATTTTGCTTTTTTTTATTTTTTATTAAGGTTTTAGGCACCCAGTACATATTTTGCATTGTGACATTATTTTTATGAAAATTAAGTACATTTCACACAATAGGTTCCTTTTATTTTTATTGATTTATTTTTACAAACACAATGTTTTCTTTATGAGTTTTATTATCAGAATCAGAATCAGAATCAGAATGAGCTTTATTGCCAGGTATGTTTACACATACGAGGAATTTGTTTTCGTGACAGAAGCTTCCACAGTGTAACAGAATGACAGTGACAGAACAAAAAACACAGATAATAAAAATAAAAATAGAACAAGTAAATAAGGAATAAAAAATATACAAATCGACAATCGACAATTGTATGTCCAGGTATAGAACAATAGACAGTTGTATGTACAGGTATATTATGTGCAAATTGAAATATAGACTGAGTATGTGTGTTAGATAAATAAGTGTATGAGTGAATAAATAGTGTGTGTTCCACAGTTATTGTTAAGTGTTCATGAGATGGATTGCCTGAGGGAAGAAACTGTTCCTGTGTCTGGCCGTTCTGGTGCTCAGAGCACTGTAGCGTCGACCAGATGGCAACAGTTCAAAGAGGGAGTGTGCTGGATGTGAGGGGTCCAGAGTGATTCTGCCAGCCCTTTTGCTCACTCTGGATAAGTACAGTTCTTGGAGAGAAGGGAGGGTTGTACCAATGATTCACTCAGCAGTCCGGACTACCCTCTGTAGTCTTCTGAGGTCAGATTTGGTAGCTGAGCTGAACCAGACAGTTATAGAAGTGCAGAGGACAGATTAAATGATGGCGGAGTAGAACTGTTTCAGCAGCTCCTGTGACAGGTTGAACTTCCTCAGCTGGCGAAGGAAATACAACCTCTGCTGGGCCTTTTTCACAATGGAGTCAATGTGAGTGTCCCACTTCAGGTCCTGAGAGATTGTGGTGCCCAGGAACCTGAATGACTCCACTGCAGTCACAGTGCTGTCCATGATGGTGAGTGGGGGGAGTGCAGGGGGGTTTCTCCTGAAGTCCACGATCATCTCCACAGTTTTGAGCGTGTTGAGCTCCAAGTTGTTGAGACTGCACCAGACAGACAGCTGCTCGACCTCCTGTCTGTAAGCAGACTCATCACCGTCCTGAATGAGGCCGATGAGTGTGGTGTCGTCTGCAAACTTCAGGAGCTTGACAGAGGGGTCTTTAGAGGTGCAGTCGTTGGTGTACAGGGAGAAGAGCAGTGGGGAGAGGACGCAGCCCTGAGGAGCTCCAGTGCTGATTATACAGGTGCTGGATGTGTATTTTCCCAGCCTCACTAGCTGCTGCCTGTCTGTCAGGAAGCTGTTGATCCACTGACAGACGGAGGTGGGCACGGAGAGCTGAGATAGTTTGGGCAGGAGGAGGTTTGGGATGATAGTGTTAAAGGCCGAGCTGAAGTCCACGAACAGGATCCTCACATAAGTCCCTGGTCTGTCTAGATGTTGCAGAACATAATGCAGTCCCATGTTAACTGCATCGTCCACAGACCTGTTTGCTCTGTAGGCAAACTGAAGAGGATCCAGCAAGGGTCCAGTGATGTCCTTCAGGTGGGCCAGCACCAGTTTTTCAAAAGACTTCATGACCACAGACGTTAGAGCCACAGGCCTGTAGTCATTAAGTCCTGTAATTTTGGATTTCTTTGGGATGGGGATGATGGTGGAGCGTTTGAAGCATGAAGGGACTTCGCACAGCTCCAGTGATCTGTTGAAGATCTGTGTGAAGATGGGGGCCAGCTGGTCAGCACAGGATTTCAGACAGACTGGTGTAACACAGTCTGGGCCTGGTGCTTTTTTCCTTTTCTGCTTCCGGAAGACCTGGCGCACCTCGTCTTCACTGATCTGAATTGCAGGTGTGGGGGAGAGGGGGGTTGCTGGAGGTGTGAATGGTTGTGTGGAGAGGTGTTCAGGGCGGGTGTGGGGTGTTTTTTCAAACCTGCAGTAGAACTCGTTCAGATCGTCTGCCAGGTGTTGATTCTCCACAGTGCTGGGGGATGGTGTCTTGTAATTGGTGATTTCTTTTAGACTTTTCCACACTGATGCGGAATCACTGGAAGATAATTGAATCCTTATTTCAATAAGGATGCTGTCTGAGTTTTGCAGTGAACCATGGTTTGTCATTGTTGTAAGTTAAATGAGTCCTGGTAGGAATGCACATGTCTTCACAGAAACTGATATAAGATGTTACAGTCTCTGTGAGCTCGTCCAGATCGGTGGCAGCAGCTTCAAAAACACTCCAATCAGTGAGGTCAAAACAAGCTTGTAAATCCTGCTCTGCTTCATTAGTCCATCTTTTTACAGTCCTTAATACAGGTTTAGCTGATTTCAGTTTCTGCCTGTAGGTCGGTATAAGATGAACTAAACAGTGATCAGAGAGCCCCAAAGCTGCTCGTGGAACAGAGTGATATGCATTCTTTATTGTGGTGTAACAGTGATCCAATATATTACTGTCTCTGGTGGGACATGTGATGTGCTGTCTGTATTTTGGCAGTTCACGGGAGAGATTTGCTTTATTAAAGTCCCCGAGAATGATTAAAACAGAGTCCGGGTAA
>NW_015667268.1:1088849-1090047 GCF_001515625.1 Sinocyclocheilus rhinocerous
CGCATAAACACATTTCATTACACCAAATACAGAACATAATGTTCTTTTTAGCAGCATCATATGACCCCTTTAAGTCTGAGCAAAAAAGAAAAAAATCCTTTGTCAGATATACACATTTAAAATAGTTATAGCTCACTAGAAAAAATAGAGAAAAAAATACTGATGACTCTGATGATCTTGCACATAACAAACTAGCAATAGCAACAATTAAGGCAAGACAACACAGGTGAATTGGGTAAAAACAGATTTCACCATACCTCCCCAGTTACTTAAGTACATTAAGAAACTAAGTTTTGTATGAAAAAAATCTGAAATTTTATGTTTAAATATGTAAATGAAGTATTTCTACTTAAACATGCAATAATATGCCTACATTTGCAGAACTGAAATCTGAACATTGTTCAAAATGAACATGGTTCAAGTTTCATTTTGTTGACGTACTGTGTAAGAGTTAACGGTTTTTAAAGAGAGGATTTTGGATGCCTCTATTTATCAGGCCATAAATCAGAAAATACTGTCAACAGCCAGAAAAATAAATAGATTTTCACCATAGCAATAAAATGCTATATAAATCAAGCAAATGATACATGAGCAAACCATCTGTAAAAACCTTCAGAATATAGATAGGAATAAAACTGTAAAGTTTGGTGTGTGTGTAAGTGTTACTGAAGTGGATATTTGAAGCTCAGTGCAGGAACAAAAAATAGTGCATGAAAATAGTTTTTTTTTTTTGTTGCCTGTATAGTGTCTTGTGCGTTGGCCGAGAGAGCTCAATGCGCTGCAACTTAAGAAAACATATGCAAAAAGTGTTGGAACCTTTTCTCTTTTTTTTGACATATTGATTACCAGTTGTATAACCACAATTGTACAAATACCGTGGTTAAACTATGGTTAGTGTAGCAAAGCCATGGTTAATTTGTGGTTAATGTTCATAGGAGAAGTTATGAAAATTAGTGACCCTGGACCGCAAAACCAGCCATAAGGGTCAATTTTTCAAAATTGAGATTTATACATTGAATAAATAAGCTTTCCATTGATGTATGGTTTGTTAGGATAGGACAATATTTGGCCGAGATACAATTATTTGAAAATCGGGAATCTGAGGGTGCAAAAAAATCAAAATATTGAGAAAATCGTCTTTAAAGTTGTCCAAATGAAGTTCTTAGCAATGCATATTACTAATCAAAAAATAAGTTTT
>NW_015667268.1:1091028-1104567 GCF_001515625.1 Sinocyclocheilus rhinocerous
TCCTAATGATTTTTGGCATAAAAGAAAAATCAATAATTTTGTATTTTTAATGTATTAAATGTATTAAATGTCCTAATGTATTTTTGGCTATTGCTACAAATATACCCCAGCGACTTAAGACTGCTTTTGTGCTCCAGGGTCACATTAGCTAGCCAGCTTACATAAAGTTTCACAGTTACAGTAATTGTGTATTTCGTCAGCTTATTTAGGCTAATGATATCTAAAAAGCTAAGGAATCATATGATCAGGATGTTAAAAAAAATCTCACTTTTCTGAGCACACATTTATAGACATGTCCCAGCCAGGTTCGTCACTTGTTGCGGTTCCCTTAAACATTCCGTTGTGGTCTGTGTGTATTCGCAGCGCATTTCTGAATTTGGTCGTGTTGTGTGTATTTGCAGTGCATTTCTGTGTTTGGTCGCGTTGTGCGTATTTGGAGCACATGTGTTGTCAAACTGGTGAAGATGTTTTCTAAATTTGTTGGTTGTTTTTCATTTGCAGCACATTTAGCTCTCTCAGCCACCGTAGTCTTGCCTCAATTGATTGCAAATAGATGTGGCTGGACAAGCCCTTCAATATGTCCTAACTTCAAGCTTCAATAAGAAATACATCATAACAGAAAATAAAACTGTGCTCATCAAACTGTGTTCATCTTTAAGCTCAACATAACCAGTATTCATCATTTTTCTTTTGAGCTAATAGAAACTGCCCTTTATAACACAGTATTCCAGCAACAATCGCCATGGATGAGAGTAGTTTAGCCTAAGGTTAAATGGGTAAGTGTCGATAAGGAGAAGCGAATTGACAATGACTGTCAGAAGTGATGTGTGTCAGACCCCTCTACAATGTCACCTCAGTGATGCCCTAGCGGCTAGTGCTATGCTAACGGTTCTGACACATGCCACTCAACCGCTAAACAACTCAAGCATATAGCAAAGAGAAACACAGAATGCATAAATCATTAAAACCTAATCAAGTTTTTGTTGAGCAGAATTACATCCAAGAGTAGCTTCCAGCTTCTGCATCCCTGAAAATTCCACCATAAGCATTTTTCCCATTTAACAAATGTCAGCCAAGAATTTGTCTTTTTTGTTTAACTCCAGGCAATAACAGCAGCAGCACGGAGACCTAATACTCTTTTAATGAACACAGTCTTATGAGAGTACACATCCACAACAGCCTCCTTAGCTGAACAGAAGGGCGGGGGGGTGTTGGTAGTGTCAATGCAGTAAAAATGTCTGCTGTTGGATAGTAACGTGAATGTTTTCCCTTTGCAGATCGGGTACTGGAACGAGTTTGAGCGCTTTGTTAATATAATGGATCAGCAGTACACCAACGATTCCTCAGTGGAAAACCGAACAATTGTGGTCACTACTATTATGGTACACGCTCCATGACGTTTTAAACGTGTCGCATATTCTGCCCATCAGGGTCATGGTGTTGACTCCTAGATTGATACATTCTGTCCTGGGCGGGTAGAAGTATATTTCTTTTGTGTTGCTTTCCATCCACTCATTACACGTTGAAACAGTCGAACGTGAGGAAAACCGACGCATGAGTGTTTCAACTGTATCCGTGTGGGTGTCAAAGCATTTTGATTTTCCATATATCAGTGGCCTGTCGTAGCAGTGACATCACAATAACGGCATTAGGTATGATGGTTTCACATTGACATCATCAAGTAGACATACAATGCATATGTAGGTAAGACTTGTTTCCACTCATCAAGTAAATGGTCAATGACACATGAGCTATAACAAGCTAATTCTTACCGCGACAAAGAAGGGTTCGATGGTTTGCCTCTGGCAAAGTTATAGCGTATTTGAGTGAGGCCAGGTATGAGGCCCTTGCACAGATCCACTTTACATTGACCGGAGGACTGCTCGGTGCTGACTTATCACTTCATCTTCTGCCGTTAATGGCATTAGCTTTAACGTCAGCCTCCAATTGGCAAGGCGAATACACATCTCTGAGGAATTCAAATCAATGCTCACAACATCATCCCGTGCAAAACAACAATCGCTCGTAATTGTTTTGTTTCACCAAAAACCAAGGTCAGTCTTTCAAATGACTTGAATGTGAACAATTAAACCAGCAGCTGTCGGTTATTCCATCAGAGGGATTCAGGAGGAAAACAATTGCACAAAGGATGAGGTGAGAGGATACATTCAGCACAGAACAAACAATCCATTGCTAACCCACTGGCACCCTAATTGTCTCTGACTCTAATGGGATGCGTTCTTTCTGCGAGAAGTCATATTGTTTGGTAATAATGATGTGCTTAAAAAAGCAAGCCGCTTCCACAATGTTTGAAATGGGGGGTGAAAGAGAGGATAAAACTAGCTTGTCTTCTTTGTTCAATTCTGTTTGCCGACAAAGTGCTTTTGAGTTTGGATCCTAACGATGGCTTTGGTTTTGTTTCCCTACTGAAAAGACCATATATTGTGTTTTTAGATGCTGGTCCCCAGCATGGCACGCTGGTGTGCTGCTGGTGTTCCAACCAGTCTGTTTATTGAGCTAAACCAGTAAAGCCCGAGACACACTGCACAATTTTCAGCTTTCCCAGACGAAAGATTGTCATCGTGAAACAATCGTGGCGATTTCTGTGATCGTGGCTCCTATGTCGTACAGTGAGAGAGGTTTAAAGACAGCCGTTGTCACGGTCTTGCACCCAAAGATAGCCTACAATCATTTTCTGACAGCGCCAGAAATTCAGCATGTTAATTGCACAGCGTGTTTGCTGCTACGACCCACGTTTACTGACCAGCCAATAGAAATGCGACATGAAATCAACGCGACATGGCGCTAAAACATAAAACTGCTTACCTCAAGCTCTTATCCCTTCCTCTTTCGTCGCTTCCACATTTTTTTTCAGCACATATAAAAACTACAACTGCCAAAGCGTGATTCATCATGCTCTTTTTGTTTACCACTAGCGCATGCTGATGATAACGTGCATCATAGCCTACGAGTCACTAGGCTTCATCATTGTGCAGTCTGGATTCATGTCGTACCCAAGTTTATCAGATCCATGTCGCACAGTGTAATTTGCAATGATCTTATAGGATTGCTAAAATCGTGCAGTGTGTAGAAGGCTCAAGTCAGCCAGTATCACCGGAACAACCATGCTAGTCGACTTGTGCTGGTCCACCAGCTAGACCGAAACCGCAATAGACACATAACCAGCAATACCTGGCATAAACCAGCCTGAAATTCCCACTGTTGTAAGCTGGTCTATTTAGTAGGGCTATGTTCAGTGTTCTTTCTGTTGGAATGATGAAGGCTTCTGTCGCATATAGGTGCAACGTGCTTGAATATGTCTGAACAGAATCAACACTATGATTCCTCTGCAGTCACTGCCATTTACTTCATGAATCGGATTCCTTCTCACTTCATACGTTCTTGCCTACCTCACCTCTCACCCTCAACTGCCAATGCATTTCAGACCCCTGGGATAATGCAACACGGCCGTGTGCGTGCATGCGTGTGAAAGAGAGAGAACCAGAATTGAACCTATTTTGATTTGTCTCCAATGTTGCTTTATGGTCTTAGACCCTGTTTATACCTGATATCATCCATCTCCAGTGTTTTGATCCCAAGTGGACAGTCCTAAATGCATATAAACAGAGTCCAGTTTTTTTGTGGACATATTCTTTCCATAATCAGAGGTGGACAAGGACACGCGTATGATGTCCACTCACCCAACACATACCATGTGATGTATATGATATGCAATGATGTATGTGATAAAACTCAAGTGGTTACTGGAGATGCATGTTAATATTGGTGGAGTCAAGACTATACCCTTCAAAGCCTAGATTCAGACTAATACCACAGCCCAGATCTATAACGAGACCCAAACTCAGAACAATAATCCTAGACCAGGCATGGGCAACTCCAGTGCTGGAGGCTCACTGTCCTGCAGAGTTTAGTTCCATCCCTAATCAAAGCCACCTGATTGTAATTTTCAAGCAATCCTGAATACATCCAGTAGTTTAGATCAAGGGTTCCCACTCCTGTTCCTGGAGATCTACTGCTGCGTTCAAGTCCTCCTGGGACGTTCGTACTTACGAGTTGACAAGTCGTAATTACGACGTCAGGTGCGTGCAAGTCAGTTTAGTTGGCACAAGATGGCGGTGTACCTTCTTTTAATAAATTACAAGAAAATACAACAGGGTCTGTTAACTCTGCTTATAGAAAATGAAGAGCAAAGAACTCGCATCAGGTGTGTTTTGCGTTTTTAATATTTTTAAAAAGTAATTTATGAAGCCACTTTAATCTGTATCACATAAAAACTTGTTATTAATTGTTATATTACAAAACATCAATTTAAACAAAAATTTACCGTCAACTACAGACGTTGCATGCATCGATTACGATTACGCAATGTTTCTCATTGACACGCCCCCAACTCGGAAACTCTGGGCTTAAAGAAAATTTCGAGTTTCCCACTCGTAATAACGACTTTGCGGTGGCGTTCATGTACGTTCAACTCGTAAATACGATCTATCCGACATGACTTGAACGCACCATACCTTCCTGCAAAGCTCAGCTTCAACCCTGATCAAACACACCTGAACCAGCTAATTAAGATCTTCAGGAACACTTGATAATTATGACAGGTGTGCTGGAGCAGGGCTGGAACTGAACTCTGCAAGTAGGTAGATTTCCAGGAAAAGTACCCTTGGGTTAGATTTTTCAGATGCATTTTTGATTAGGGATGGAGCTCTGGTGGACAGTGGCCCAAACCCAAACCAAGCACCAGCCAACCAGGAACTAGTCTGTCAATTGTCAATAAAAAAAAAAAAAGGTGAATTTATTGCAGCATTCATTTCAAAACACTGTACCACTCTATACAGTAGCTAAGCAGCCACTCAAAGCCATTAGTTTCTTGCAAATTCTCGGTAGCTTAAAAGATACTGTGGAAACTAGAGATTGAAGTGATTATCACCTATAATAAGTATGCCTGAAATCCTTTTTGAGACCATAATTCGAGTCCCAGAGTAAGACATGCAAATATTATTGTGATTTCTTGAGGTCTAAGACCAAGAGCACAATATCCCGATTTTATATTATTTTATCTCTCAGACTGTGCCTCAGGTGTAGACAACAATTTGTCTTAGTTGGCAACCTGTGATTGGATCACCTGAGATGTATGTTAATACCAGGTGTAAAGAGGGCCTTAGAAGAGGCTGGGCAATTACCAGTTCGGTCTGACTGTGGCCATGTGTGGATCAATGTCCTACAATCCCCTGTCTGCTGCTTCAGTCATTCGTCTTGTATGTGTTCCAGTTTGGTGGATTATGTGTGTAAGAGAATGGGTGGGTATGAATGCACAGTCATGATATTCCAGCATGCCTGCATGCCTGTGACTGATAAGCTGTCGGTGGGCTCTGGTGCCTGTGACACCAGACAATGAAAGCAGTAAGTGAAGACTATAATAAATGAGCGTGTGTTTGATTAACAGGAAGCACCGTATGTGATGTACAAGAAAAACCACATGCATCTGGAAGGCAATGACAAGTATGAAGGCTACTGTGTCGATTTAGCTTCTGAGATTGCCAAACATGTTGGGATTAAGTACAAACTGTCCATAGTCATGGATGGAAAATATGGCGCCCGTGACCCTGAAACCAAGACTTGGAACGGGATGGTGGGTGAACTAGTCTATGGGGTGAGTATTGGATTTGTTAGGAACTCTTCCGGAGAAACACTAACCTTTCCTTCTGCACTAGTCTCTTTTATTCATGAACCTTGCATAAATGATATAAAGAGAAATTGCTAGAAATTGCTGTCAAATAATGGGTTGGAAGAAGTGAATTGCCTTTGTCTTTCGTTCATGGGAAAGAGCATGGGGAAATTGACTGGAAATGTCTGGGTGTCGTTCAACTATAACTGCAGCCAGACAGTGCTGGTGGCGAGACGGTGTTTTAAACATGCTCCTTCCCAGCATGCACTGCTTTGATTCATCTCTATGCTGTTGGATCTCAAAGGCACTTTTCACAGTACGCCCAGGCAACCCGCCATTTTTGCACTTGTCAAAGTGCTCCCCTGCTATAAATGGAGGAAAACCCAGTGAAATCACTTCCAATTCCCCGAGCTGACATTCAAGAAGGAAGACCATATACAAAATGCATGAGGGTTAGGCTACCTCATCTGTTCAATTTCTTTACCATCAGCCAAAGAGATTGCCTGGTTTTGATGTGCTAACATTGGAAATTATACTCAAATTATTCTCAAAATGAGGAAGAAATTCATGTGGAGATAAAAAAGAAAAAAATCTCACCATCACTGAACCATTGAACTTTCAGCTCCGATAGTAAGGACAAACGTTTCTGAGCCATGTTTGACCTTCGGATATATATATATATATATATATATATATGTATATGTGTTATCTCACAGAATGGCCTTTCTGACTTTCAATATGTAGTAATTAATGCTAAGAATAAGAAGTGTTTAAAATAAGACATTACAGCATTGTAAGTTTTCTTGTTTATAGTGTACTATTTGGTTTATGCTGTTCTTCGCTGTTTAACACACTTTTTTGATTAATTTTGTGTAGAAGTTTAATACTGTCACCCTATACGAGATCCTCACTGTTATTCTTCCAGACGAATATTTATCTCATGAAAATACATAAATAAATAAATGATATAATCTGATAGTTATAGATAATATTTTGTTTAAAAATGCCCCCTTTTATAGCACCAATGTAGATTTTTCTTAATAGCTTGTCGTGTTCAAAATTGCAGCTTGACTTTGTATCTTCCCAAGCTACAAACTACTCAGAATTTACTTTCAAAATTTCACTTATTGATACTATAATCATGTAATCATATTATAACCATATGATCCACTCCTGTCATGTGTTGAAGTTTTCAGGCAGTAACGACAGCTCTGTCTAAACAATGACCGTGAATTCCTCTGCTTTTATAATGTAGAAACGCTACGGCTTTCATGGATTTGTTTTCCATTACTAGCCATAAACCGATAAAAACATGAAGTGGATTCCTCTGGGATTCTTCTAAATGTGTTATTCAATCTCACTTATTTTTTTCACGTTTTATCAACAGATTTTGATATCAATTGGATTTTACCTGTGCACATTTGTGCAATACATAGCTAATTTCAGAGTTAAAAAGATCACATGCAATTATGTATCTAGTGTGCAGTAGATGCTGAGAGTTTTGAGGTGTATTTCTTCCTCACTGATAAATCACTTCTGGTAGACTCTTAATTAGCTATTTATATGCAAATGATTATGATTTATTGAGACAGTACACCAGAGTTCCATTCACTACAACCACAAGATAAAAGGATATTAATATTTGTAGAGGCTTTTATAACCAGTGTTCACCTGCAGAGTTACCGGGACCTTATACTTCCTGATTGCATAACTAATGTCCTCCTGGCTGAGGACACATGCGAGATAAAATCTTTTACTGTCGTTTTATTATACGCTCATGCTAGAGTGCCTCTGAGGATTATGGGATGTGGGAAGCGGCTGTGCCTCATATCTGCAGCTCCCACAGCAACGCTATGTGAAGCATGAGAAGGGAAGCATTCAAAAAAAGATTTTCCAACAAAGTCTCCTGCTCGTTCCGATTACGCTCTGTTTGTCGCCTGATACAGTGGCGTAGGGGTCACAGAAATTAGCAAGACTCTTCCTATCTAGTCAAGTGAACGCTCAGCTGTCACTTCTGCGCTATACAGTCAAAAAGCCTTTTCGGTGACGCCTCGCATGTGCTTCTCTGAGGCAGTGAAAGTCCTGTCTCTGTGAATGTCATTTTCCTGGCTTCCTTCTGCACACCAAGGCCTGAGAAAACACTAAATGACCCCCTCTGAGCTCTAGATGTAATGTACTGTGACAAATTGATCTGATTGATTCATCCAAATGTTAATAGAAAGTTCCAGGTTCAAAAAATGCTTCATGGACAGACTACAGAAAATAACATCGAATTTAATTTAAATCATTTGTAAAAAAATAAAAATAAATTAAAAAAAAATTTTTAAACTGCTCTTAAAAGTATACCCTTAAAATGTATGCCAGTGAGTTAGTACGAGACTAGTTCCATTACATATTCAATTTTTCCAAAATCATTTAAGCACAGAAACCTTGGCGATAGACGTGTAAAGATACACGGAGCAAACTCCACCAATAGGAATTACGTTGTTGTTGTTTTTTAGGTCTTGCATTTGGGTATATATTTTTCGACATTATGAAGTACTACTTCATTGATTTGTACATTGTACCCAAAAAACTGCTGTATTGTTGTATTTTTCAAATTTTTCATTCATTTACTACACAAAGATCACAGGGGTGACTATTTTTGAAGACCATTTATCCTTTTCCAAATATGTCCATGATTTTTGATATGTTCATATAGCAAGCCCCACAAAAATAATCAGGATTCATACCATTCTGAAGTAAAAAAAATAATAATAATAATAATAATAAAAATCCAATGTTAAAAAAAAAGTTACCTTGTACATTACTGTGATTGTGGTTCTTGCTTTAACAAAACAAAGACATGAGTTGAAAATATTGTCTGTTGTAATCAACAGCCTGTCATCAATGTTGTTGGCAAAGCTTAAGTTGTACTGAAACCAGAACATTCAGTAACACTTTATTTTGATAGTCCACTTTAGACATTCTATTAACAGTAAGTAACTTTGCAACTACATGTCAACTAGCAGTTAGTAGAGTATTAGTAGACTGTCTGCTTAATATCTTCTATCACTTTCTTTGTCAACTTCTTCTACTAACCCTAAACCTACCCTAACAGTCTACTCTGAGAGTTAGTAGACATGTAGATGCAAATGAATGAGAATTAGTTGACATGTAGTTACAAAGTTACGTATAGTTAATAGAATGTCTAAAGTGGACTATCAAAATAAAGTGTAACCGAACTATTTAACCATCTATATTAGATACTGTTTATGCCAATGTATAAATAGGATCTTGTTTACTGTAAACTAAATGCAAATAGTGACAGATGTTATTCACGCAAAGAGTGAATAGAAGTGATATACTATTTGCGCTAAAGGTAAATTGTGAGAACAAAGGTGGGTGGAGATACAAAAAATTGCATTAAAGGATTAGTTCACTCCAGAATAGCAAAGAGGTTTTTGAGGAAAACAAAAATGTTTTTTTTTTTTTTTTAGAAAATGACTGATCGTTTTGTTAGATAAGACTCTTATTCCTCGGCTGGGATCATGCAGAGCCCTTTGAAGCTGCACTGAAACTACAATTTGGACCTTCATCCCGTTGAGCACCACTGAAGTCCATTATATGGAGAAAAATCCTGGAATGTTTTACTCAAAAACTTTCTTTCTGTGCGACTGAAGACAGAAAGACATGAACATCTTGGATGACACGGGGGTGAGTAAATTATCAGGAGTTTTTTATTCTGGAAGTTAACTACTCCTTTAAGCTCACAAGGTCGGCTATTTGCACACAGTGTAAATAGACTCTGAAAAAAAACGTATTTTTCAAACACTTGTGTTGCTTCTCAAGCACTGGTATTTCCAGCAGGGAATTCAAATATTGTTAATTTCTTTTTTATTTTGAAATATAACCTGGATATAAATTCACTGCCTATTCTATGTTCTAGGCAGAAAATGACTAGAAAAATTTACATTTACTATAGAAATTCTGTAATATTAAATATTTGAGTGTTCCAGGCCTAGAAAATACTTTTTTTTTTTTATTGCATATTTTATTTTATACTTTACCCTTGACTTTGGGAACGCCAAATTCACCCTTTATATGCATGTGTATATCTGGATGCTAAAGATGATCAATCGAAGAGGAAACAAGAGGGAAGCGTTCTGAACTGTGAGTTACACATTAAGATCTCCTCTTTCGTTTCTCTCCTGACGTTTTCCTTGGGCAGGGTCTCCGACTGTCAGTTCCAGCCAGCGGCGCTGAAAAGCAGGCAAGCGTTGCTTATTTTGGCCAACAGTCTACTCTTAGAGTTAGTAGACATGTAGTTGCAAATTAATGAGAATTAGTTGACATGTAGTTGACATGTAGTTACAAAGTTACTTATAGTTAATAGAATGTCTAAAGTGGACTATCGAAATAAAGTGTAACCGAACATTCCACTAAGTCCCCTTGTGATATACAACTTGAAGTAAATTTGCAACTATATCTGCCAAATCTTCCTTGTGAGAAATAAATACTTTGCTAAGATCTGGAAAAGTAATTGTATTGCATTGCTTGTTTATTGTACTGGTGCATGTCCAGCACTAACACATTTTGTTCATGTCCCTATTTCCAGAGAGCAGATATAGCCGTCGCACCATTAACGATAACGCTTGTGCGAGAGGAAGTCATTGACTTTTCTAAGCCCTTCATGAGTTTGGGCATCTCCATTATGATTAAGAAACCTCAGAAGTCCAAGCCGGGTGTGTTCTCCTTCCTGGACCCTCTGGCATACGAGATCTGGATGTGTATCGTTTTCGCCTACATCGGCGTCAGCGTTGTGCTGTTCCTCGTGAGCCGCTTCAGCCCCTACGAGTGGCACCTGGATGAGACTGATGAAGCCAAAGACCCCCAGACCCCTCCAGACCCGCCTAATGACTTTGGGATTTTTAACAGCCTGTGGTTCTCTCTTGGGGCCTTCATGCAGCAGGGCTGTGATATCTCACCAAGGTTGGTGCGTCATCGCTGTGTCACTTTATGGCTATAAAAATGGTGTCCATATGTGGGTTTGCATGTATAGTTGTCTATGAGCAGACAAATTATCACTGGTTTAAATACACTGGGATCCTCAGAGCAGATGTAACTGAAAACCATTTCAGATTTTCAAAATGGCCTGATTATAAATCAGCGATTTCTTTATCTATCAATAAAAAAAGACTGTAAAAAATAATGAAAAATGTATGGGAATTCATTCGTCAAAACTTTGGTCACTCTAGCAGTGCTGGGTAGTAACCGATTACAAGTAATCTGGATTACGTAATCAGGTTACAAAAATTAAGTACATGTAATTAATTACATTACATTGTAAAATACTTGTAATCAGACTACAGTTACTTTTTATTGATTACATGATTATATATTATTCACATGGTCACATGACATGTAGGTAAAAGGGTATAATATTCCATATTTTTTAGTGTTTTATTTTGATTGTTATTTTTAAGATTTCTTTTAATTTTAAATTTTTATGATCTATTTTATTATTAGCTTTTCATTAAGCTCACGAACCCCCTGCAGTTCCTTCAAAAATGTCAGTTTGGGAAACTTTGGTAACAACAAGTGATTTATCATAAGATGGCAATAAACATAAGAAGTGTCCATTATACATGACTGAAATAGTCATCCTGCAAAATCGTCAGCAGTTAAAGAGGTGGCGGCAAAGGAGAGTATTGAATGTTTTGAAGAGTTTGCGTGTGTCTGATGCGTTGTTGATCTTGTTATAGAAGTTAGATTTGGCAGCAATGAACATTGGTGGAAAATGGAGATAGCAGTGACTGATACCTGCTGAGATCAGCTCAATCTTTTGATTTGTGCCATTTTCTCTCCTCTGCCCTGAGTTTAGTCCAGTGCTTGCGAAGGACATCGGTTAACCAGGGGTTGGAGGGAGTAGCATGTGCTGGTCTGGAGGAAATGGGACAGATATTGTATAGGCAGCTAGTTAAGTTGGGAAATAATGTATCTGTGGCACAATTCACATCTAATGATGAGAAGTCTGTGAGGGTGGGAAGAGAGGATGATACCACAGAGGAAAGTCGAGAAAGAGACCTTGCGTTTCTTCTAAACAAAACTGGCGGAGGGGTTGGTGGTGCGGAAGAAGGTAGATATAGGATAAAGTAATAATGAAATGATCCGAGCCATGCAAAGGTTTGACCAAGATGTTATCTGTGGTATAACTGCGTGTAAAGATGAGGTCGAGCTGGTTACCTGATTTATGGGTTCCTGTGGTGTTGAGCCGCCGAAGGTCAAAAGAGGATAGGAAAGAGTGGAAGTCAGTAGCATGTGGCTTCTCAACGTGGATGTTGAAGTCACCAAAAAGTACTAGAGGGCTGCCATCCTCCAGGAATGAGGACAGCAGCATATCCAGTTCTTCTAGAAAGTTTCCCAGCTGACCTGGAGGACGATAAATAACTACAATGTGGATTTTTACAGGGAGTGTGACTGTAATGGCATGAAATTCAAAGGAAGTATTGTTAAAGTTAAAAGAGCATGGAAGGTATTTCCAGCTTTGGGAAATGAAGAGACCAGTACCCTCACCTCTCCCAACCTGACTGGGGGTGTGGGTGAAAGAGAAGATGTTGGAAAGAGCGCAGCAGGGGTTGCAGTGTCTTCAGGTTTAATCCAGGTCTCAGTCGAGCCTAAGAGACTCTGAGCAGACTCCACAGGCCCATAGAAAAAGAAAGGGGTGCAAAAGAAGTGTGGATTGGACGCAGGTTGGCATGATAGCGCTGACTCCTGTGTGTTGTGTAAGAGTGTTTCCGTTGAGAAACGACTGGAATATAATGGAAGCACATGTTGAAAGTGGAGGAGAGAGGCATGGAAGGGAAGTAGAATAAAGGAAAGATACTACTGTGTCTTGTCTGTGTCGTTGCGAAGGTAGAGCCGCAGGTCTTTGTCTCATCTGTCTTCACACGAGGGCCTCCCTACTAACAGATATTTATTCTAAACGACAGAAACCGAAAACTGATATTAAGCAAAACACTCTTGCTGTGTCCACTGACAAATCGCTTTCTCCTGAAGAGCAAAGCGATTTGTCATTTTAAATTTATGTGATAAATTGATGTCCTTTTAAATTTATGTGATAGACAAGTTAGGTCAAAAGTAAAAAGTGCTGGGTTGTTTCAACCCAACATTGGGTCAAATATGGACTAACCCAACTTTTGGGTTAAAAATGTTATTTGACAATTTCACCCAACAGTTGGGTTAGTCCATATTTAACCTAAAGTTGGGTTGAAACAACCCATCATTTTTAGAGTGTAATCCAAAAGTAATCTAAAAGTAGTCTAATTATATTACCTGACGTGTAATGTAATGGATTACGTTACTAACTACCGTATTGGCCCGAATATAAGACGACCCTGATTATAAGACGACCCCCCCCTTTTTCCAGATGTACCTTTTGGAAAAAGGCTTTTTAAAAACCAAATCTTGTTTTTTCTCAGTAAAACACATTTTGTCTTCAATTATTTTCATATTGCATATTTTTCCTATTTTAATTTTTGTTTTGAAAGTATGGTAAAAACTGGTAAAATGTACCAACAATCACATTTAAAAAATATACACTTTTTGATATACCATAAAAAAAAAAAAACAGGTAGCCCATCTGAATTAGGACATTAGGCTATCCATCTAATAGTAGCCCACCAAAATCTTATTAACAGTAGAAGTAAAATCTTACTGTAGTCTTCAAATCTATCTTTGAAAGTAACTTTTTACTACCAAGACACATCTGTCATTAAGTGTCATTCGCTCAGTTATGTCATTTTTAATGCAAATATGACATTATTTGACCTAACCCTAACCTAACCCTACCCCTACCCTTACCCCTAACC
>NW_015667268.1:1104707-1106985 GCF_001515625.1 Sinocyclocheilus rhinocerous
CTTAAAGGCAGGGTATGTGATTTTTCAAAAACACTTTAGAAAACTGATTCGGGCCGAATAGCAAAATAAACTTGTAGCCAAGCAATAAGGGGCGTGTCTACTCGTGATGTGGAGGAGAGAGCTTTCAGTGCATGGGACAGACATTAGCCGAGCTGAGCGACAGAAAGATAGAGATGGCGGATAAAAAACTAAAGAGGAAAACGTCTGCGGAACGATAAGGCAAAGTAGGACCTGTGTACCGTATTGTCCCGAATATAAGACGTCCCTGATTATAAGACGACCCCCCTTTTTCCAGCTGTACCTTTTGGAAAAAGGCTTTTTAAAAACCAAATCTTGTTTTTTCTCAGTAAAACACATTTTGTCTTCAATTATTTTCATATTGCATATTTTTCCTATTTTAATTTTTGTTTTGAAAGTATGGTAAAAACTGGTAAAATGTACCAACAATCACATTTTAAAAATATACACTTTTTGATATACCATTAAAAAACAAAAACAGGTAGCCCATCTGAATTAGGACATTTAGGCTATCCATCTAATAGTAGCCTACCAAAATCTTATTAACAGTAGAAGTTAAATTTTACTGTAGTCTTCAAATCTGGGTACTGTCTTACGTTTTAAAATCACAAAGGGAGTTTGGTGCCATCAGGCTAACGTGACAGTCACGACTCGTGCAGCTTTAAGGTTTTCTGCTTCTTTTGTTTTTACTTGCGCTCTTTACAACACGCATTACATTACGTATTTCATGGCACACTCGTTTTATGCATATTTGGCGCCACCTATTGTTGTGGGCGTATTATTGACATGTCAAAGTCTAGACCCTGAATATAAGACGACCGCGTTTTTTCAGATGTATTTCCAAGAAAAAAATATCGTCTTATATTCGGGACAATACGGTACATTTTTTGTCATGTAACTTGTAATCAGTAACGGACTACAATTTGTAAGTGATCTACCCAGCACTGCTCACAAGCACATTAAATACATTACTGCTCAAATTTTGAAGGTAATTTCAGTATTTCACGTTTGAAAGATTATGCCGACACCGCTCTAGTTTTAATTTGTTCTTTTGTAAAGGATTAGCTGAGCAACATATTCTCATTTGGCTCTTTTAATGAATTTCTCATTTACCTGATTCATTTATTGTTTGAGAAGTCCTGCTGCAGCGCTTTGTAGGCATCTGTGACAGAGATGTATGATTATTCACATTGTTCTTCCATTTAACAGCAGGAAGTGGATTAATAATGACTCCATTGTGCGGCTCGCTGTTGTAGATCATTTTGTAGAGTCCTTATATTCCCCTGTGCTGGCTGTCAATTGTGTATTCAATAAAAATTACTCACCAGCACAAAAAAAAAAACTAATACAATAAAATAAAAGCATTTATCAATATATCATATCAATAAATAATTTTCCCATAATTCTTCTATGATTTTTACAGTCAGTTGTGATTAATGGGTAAGAAAATACCAGATTTTCAATCTAGTCTGAGGCCATATTGAAAATGACTGAACAATGCAAACCCACATATGGAAAAAATAAATTAAATAAAAGCATTCATCAATGCTCTCAATAAATAGCAAAGAAAAGACGTATTTGTTGTAACATGATTGATCGTTATACATTCAAATTTTATATTTGAATTCCATATCAATGCAATTACAGCTAATACTAAACTATCATACGTAGTTCTAAAACTGCACAAATACTCCAATATGCTTTAACATTTCACTAGATACACATGCAGAACGCAGACAGATATTTTTTAATTTAATTAATAACTGTATTATTTGTTTGTTTCTTTATTTATTCTATCAATGCAATCACGCCTGCGGCTTATAACTAGCATTTGGCCTGGTCTGTTATACCATAGTTATGTGGAACACTATAGATTGGATATTACATTTTACATGACTGTATCACTGCAGAATAGTTTTCAAATGGCTCTACAATGTTATTAAGAATCATGTTAATCTAAAATGCAGTAATTAAATTGCATAAGTCCATAAGAGTTTCTACTTGTTATTTGCACTTTGTATATATATTTCACAAACCCGCATGGTTGACAGAGCGCATAGTCTTCAAAAGGGCAAACCACCTTACATTCAGCCCAAGACAAGAACCCTTTGGAGGAAATAATACAATCATTCATCCCATATGTTATTTGATTATGCTAATATAATGTCTAGGCAACAGTCAATAAAAGCACAGCTGGAAAATGAGCTTTGAGACTCAAACTTTTGCCAGATCAGAAATGAGATACTAACTCAGTGTATAT
>NW_015667268.1:1107047-1109577 GCF_001515625.1 Sinocyclocheilus rhinocerous
CTGAGCAGTTTTGAGATATTGAGCTTCAAAGTTTTTGCATTCCATATAGCAAAAATTATATGGGGAACAATTCTCTTCCATGCATGAAAATGATAGAGACCCTAAATGTATTCTAAATGGACAATATCAAAATCTTCTCTAATTTGTAAATGGGGATTTTTGGAACCGGTCAAATGCACATAGAACCTTCTAATTCTAAAAAAATCATTTTCCGCTAGTAATTATAAGGTTCTATCTTGCAAAACATTAATTGAAGCAATAAGTTTAAAGAAACACAAACGGTTTACTCGTTTGTTTTAAAACATAAAATGAGTGTTGTAACAATGTATTGACATGTATGAGAAAGGTAAATTTAATGCTTTCAATTACATTTATTTCATATTTTAGGATTATTCTTTTTTTCTTGTTCAAGTAACTGTAAGCATAAAAGGCAGTGCTAAATATTTTGTTCAGTGCAGATGTTAATTTTAATTGTAATATGGTGGGTAATTAAACGCATGATTGCAGTGTTCACATTCACGTATTTTTATTATGAACTTGAGCGCCGTGTTTTAGAATGATGTATTATGTGCGAGAAGCTGCTATAAAGACCTGAGACAAGAGCACAGCATTCAAATACGTCGAGTAGTGCGTTTACATTGAAATGGGCTACAATGGAAAAGTACAGCAGTGGAATTTAAAAATGCGTTCTGAGTGAATGACTCAGAGATGGCAGAGTATTGAATAAAGCAAAATCACATAGCCACCAAATTCGAAAATCTGACATCCAGGAAATAAGGCAGCAGTTTTACCACAAAGAAGGACAAGTGATACCAGAAATACTTAATTGTGTCTGCTTTACAATGAAACACAAGCTCATTGCGACCGATTCCCTGACATAATACATTCATTGCGACCCATTGAACAGATGCATCATTTTAAGTTAGAACAACTTGAACAGCAACAATATAATGTCTAGGCAACAGTCAATAAAAGCACAGCTGGAAAATGAGCTTTGAGACTCAAACTTTTGCCAGATCAGAAATGAGATACTAACTCAGTGTATATATATATATATATATATATATATATATTAAGACTACACATAACTCATCTCAATTGCTTTCCATGTTGTGGTTTTCAGAGGTCATTCCACTCTACTGTATTATTCCAAAATACTCAAATGTACAGACAACTGTTTAGTATCACAAACATTTCACAGTTCAACATAAAATTTCTACACAAAGACTAGATTTATGTATTAAATTATATAGCAAAGTGAGCAAGACATCAGAATAAGCACATTAGTAGCTGCACAAAAACTTTAGTGCACATCCCAAAAAACTAGACATTGTTTGAAGGTGAACATAAAATTAATCAAATATGGTGTCGCAGACTATATTTGGCATATAACACACATCAATATTCAATTGTCATTAATTCATATTTCACCCAAAAATGAAAATACAGCCATTATTTACTCACCCTCATGTCATTTCAAACATGTATGATCTTTCTTCTGTGGACAGAAGATATTTTGAAGAAGGTTTCAACTGTTTTTTTTCCACACAATGAAAGTCACCTGCAACCACAACACTGAAAGCCACTGACTTTCATTCAGACATTTTTCAAAATATCTTCTTTTGTATTCCACAGAAGGAAAGTCATACACCTTTAGAATGACATGAGGGTAAATGATGATAAAATGTTCATTTTTGGGTGAGCTATCCTTTAGATACAGATTTTATTTATTATACGGTGATTAAATTATAAATCCTGTTTCATTTTACAGTAGTCACAGGTCATCATGTGAATGCTTATGTAACGGAAGCCAGCTGGTAAGGTAACAGGTAAACCTCACTCCCCTGATCTCAAGAGGCGCACTAGTGACTGATGTTGCGGTCTTTAGCATCCTTGTTAGCGCACCCACCTCCCATGCCAGGAACGCTGGTTTGAATTCTAAGGGGAGTAGAAACAGAGGGGTTACACTTATACTAACTCAATTGCTTGGCCGCATTTTGAAGTAGACCTATGGCAAGATCTCTTAGTCATGCACAATTTGGAGTTTTTACTCTTAATTTTGCATAAATGGATTATCTGCTTTTCTGTTTTAGCAGATTTGCTTTTAGTCAGCACATGATTTCTTTAATAATTTCCTACACAAATAGTTGAAGAGAGTAATAGTCTGATTGGCC
This sequence comes from Sinocyclocheilus rhinocerous, assembly GCF_001515625.1. Classification (NCBI taxonomy): domain Eukaryota; kingdom Metazoa; phylum Chordata; class Actinopteri; order Cypriniformes; family Cyprinidae; genus Sinocyclocheilus; species Sinocyclocheilus rhinocerous. The sequence continues at coordinate 1,109,222 of NW_015667268.1, forward strand.
AGTGTCTTACAGATTTATTTTTTATTTAATTGGTCTCTTATCTACAAAAACATTGGAGGGGTGTGATAACATTATCATTGAATTCCTACAAAGGTTTCACTGTGTATATTATCTGATCAGAAATTAAATCTATGGTCAAATGCAGAGTCTGATTTTTAAGCTGATTTTTGCTCGTGCGTTAATGTTTCTATTTGGTTTTCTTGTGCACACTGGAATATTTTCTCGTATGCACACGAAAGACAGAGGATTTTTCTGCAAATGTTACTTTTTCCGTAGTACATGGATTCAGAAAGTAGTGTAGCCTGGATAGAGAAAATGTATGTATATGTGTGTATGTGTATATATATATATATATA
>NW_015667268.1:1111343-1121616 GCF_001515625.1 Sinocyclocheilus rhinocerous
GAGACAGGTCAGTGGAAGTTTTTTTTTTTCGTCTAGAGACGTGTTTTTAGAAGCTGAATTTATTTGAACTTGAGCGCCGTGTTTTAGAATGATGTATTATGTGCGAAAAGCTGCTATAAAGACCTGAGACGAGCGCAGCATTCAAACACAAATTCAAAGACGTCCATAGCGCATTTAGTTACCCTACTAAAAGGTACTTCACAAATATAGATGGCAGAGTAGCTATTGAATAAAACAAAATCGCATAAGCAACAAATTCGAAAATCTGACATCCAGGAAATAATCTGTTTTAGGCAGCAGTTTTACCACAAATACAGACAAGTGATACCACCACAACCACCAGAAATACTTAATTGTGTCTGCTTTACAATGAAACACAAGCTCATTGCGACCGATTCCCTGACATAATACATTCATTGCGACCCATTGAACAGATGCATCATTTTAAGTTAGAACAACTTGAACAGCAACAAAAAATAACAATGCAGCAAAATAATCAACTATCATCTAGCCCTCTATCAAACATTAAAAAATTATTTCATCGTACCTTTAGCTTACTCAGTAGTGCTGCATTCTTAGTTGAACCGCTTGTGTGGGAAGTTTGTGTTCCTGCTGTTGCGGAGAAGTCCAGCGACATGACAAAGAAAGTTGATTCTGATTAATCCTCTTGTGTGCATTCGAAAGTGCTGATTGGCTCACAGATAGAACCAAGTTAGAGTTCAACTTTGGAGATAGAGCCTTTGTTTTCTAAATAAAAAGTCCTAAAATGTACACAACTTTAAAAAAAATAACAATGGAAATAAGTTGTCACAGAATAAGAATGTGAATTTGTACCTCTGGGTACTTTTCTGCGGCACCGTTTTTACATACCTTACTGCACGTTTCACCGCCGTTTCAAAGAGAAATGTCCACTGAGTGGCGCTAAAACACGGGCTCAATACGTGAACCCTGGCACGTTTTTTTGACGTTGATATAGGTACGTATTGCGGCAGTTCAGAATTCAAATATCTGGGGACTGTCGCTAAAAGTTAATGCTCTATCGTGTTGGAAATATGCCCTACACCAAACCCAACCCTAAACCTACCCGATAGTGTTAACAAATGCAAAACTGATATAAAAATGCACTTGTTGATTCAACCGTGTCATTTGAACTTCCTTATATGCAGATTTATCGAATCGTTTTGTCGAACCGTAGTTACACGGGAGCTCCTCACCTCTCAAGCATGTCTCCGTACTCTGTGAGCTACCGAACAAACCTACCATCGATGAAAACCCAGAGTGGTGCTAAAACACGGGTTCAATACGTGAACCCTGGCACGTTTTTTTGACGTTGATATAGGTACGTATTGCTGTGTTTTTATTACGTTGCTTTAGGAACGTATTGCGGCAGTTCAGAATTCAAATATCTGGGGACTGTCGCTAAAAGTTAATGCTCTATCGTGTTGAAAATATGCCCTACACCAAACCCAACCCTAAACCTACCCGATAGTGTTAACAAATGCAAAACTGATATAAAAATGCACTTGTTGATTCAACCGTGTCATTTGAACTTCCTTATATGCAGATTTATCGAATCGTTTTGTCGAACCGTAGTTACACGGGATTCGAACCGGAGCTCCTCACTTCTCAAGTACGTCTCCGTACTCCGTGAGCTACCGAACAAACCTACCGTCGATGAAAACCCATAGATATGAAGCTGGATATGTGCGGTGCTAACGTTCAAAAGCGTCGGTTTTCAAATCTCCCAGCATATTAATATTGTCTTGAAGTCATAACATGATATTCTTCAAGTAATTGTGTGAAAATTATGCTTTATTAATCGAAACTCTGTAAATCATACTCTGTGTGAAAATAATTTAAAAGGTGTCGGAGTTTTACTGCCTCTAGTGTTCATTTCTTTTGGAAACTGCAGTGATATGTACTTATTGGTACATATTTCGTGTCTCGCTAAAAAGTGCCCCAAGGTACGTTTATGCCATGAGACCACGTAGAAAATGTCAGATAGAACCTTATAATTCCAAAGTGACGATATTGTATTTGTGAAAACTGCTTTTCTATGTGGCTAAATAGAAACTCAGGATTCAAGTCATGTATTTAAATGAAGATGGTGAACAAAAATAAAGCTACTATGGCTTAGTACAAAGAATGAGACCCTGCCACATCACTTTGACATTGCAATCGCTTCCTCTATGATAACCACATTTAACAAATATTTAAATTGATATGCAACTCATTTCTTAATCTATTGTTCTTTTTAGGTTTAACCAGGGTGTAAAATTATTGACATTAAAGGGATAGTTCACCCAAAAATGAAAATTATGTCATTATTTACTCACCTCATGTTGCTCGAAACATGTATGAGGTTGTTTCTTATGTTTAACACAACACATAAGAAGATATTTTGAAGAATATGTGTAACCAAACAGTTGACGGTAGACACTGACTTCCATAGCATGGAGAAAAAAAATGCTATATATGTCTATGGCTACCGTCAACTGATTGGTTACCAGCATTCTTCAAAATATCTTTGGCAGCACTTTAGTTTAGGGACCAGTTCTCACTATTAACTACTTGTTTAGTAACATGCATATTACTAGCATATTGGCTGTTTATTAGTGCTTATACAGCACATATTAATGCCTTATTCTGCATGATCACATTTTATATCCCTCAATCCTATCCCATACCTAAACTTAACAACTACCGTACTAACTATTAATAAGCAGCAAATTAGGAGTTTGAGGAAAAAGTCATAGTTAATAGTTAATTAATAGTGAGAGTTGGTCCCCAAACTAAGTGTGACCGTACCTTATTTTGTGTTAAACGGAGAGAGAAAAAATCCTATAGGTTTGTAATAACATGAGGGTGAGTAAATGATAAGTGCATGTTTGTGGAGCTGATGTATTGATTACAGTTGTGTGAACCATCAACATATTCAAGCCTGAATGTATGTATGTGTGTGTTTGTGCATCAGGTCCTTATCGGGCAGAATAGTTGGAGGCGTCTGGTGGTTCTTCACCCTCATCATAATCTCGTCCTACACGGCTAACCTGGCTGCTTTCCTCACAGTAGAGAGGATGGTCTCTCCCATAGAGAGTGCTGAAGATCTAGCCAAACAAACGGAGATCGCATACGGAACCTTGGACTCAGGATCAACCAAAGAGTTCTTTAGGGTGAGTCTCCTACCGCTTGAGAGAGTTATGTATCTGCATTGATCTTGCATTGAGTTGAAATCTGCAGGATTAAAATGCATCAAACTTCAATGGCTGTGCGCACTTTCAAGTCAGAATCCATCCTTTAGTTAGACTTGTGGCTGTTGAAGAAACAGACACAAGAAGAAAGGTTCCCACAGTGCTACAGTTTGTTGTGCTTTAGTCTTTGTCAAACCTTTCTTTCATTTTAATTATTATTCATCCAATTCATTCTCTATCCACTAGATAGTGCACTTTGTGCCATTCACCATACAGAACATTGGAAATATGCAAACAAGTAGCCAATTTCAGTCGCAGCTTCAGTGTCTTGTATAGTGTAAGGGGCAGGACAACTCCGATTCTAGATGGCATTTGATTGGACAGAAAATCGAATGAGAAGCTGAAGTGCAGAATGATGTCATCAAAATCATTGAGAGGCTTGCATTTTTAATGCATTTATCTTCTAAATGGAATGTTGTCATTGTTTTGGTGCATACTAGCTTACTTTAAGGCTAACATTCATACTAATAAGGAAAAAAATGGGAACTTTATGTGCTTTCACAAGTTCAAGGGTTCAATTGAAGAGTCATTAACAAGTTGAACATGCAGGTTTGTGGGTCAGTATCTACTTCATCCAACACTCATTTGGATCACACTTTTAAGAGCCCTTAAAAACTCACTATTTACTTAGTATAATATTAATGAATAAAACATTTGAAGTTTATATGATAATTGCAAACTAGATGAACTTTGGAATGGCCAGCAATAGAGAAGCTGAACTCAGCACTAGAGGCAGTGCAGCACCAACAGCTTGAATAGCTTTTCACAAAAATTATGATTACAGGAGCAGATTGATAAAGACTTATTTTTGCATCGTTCCTTGCATAATACTGTGTTATGACCTCTACACAATTTTACCATAGTGCACAATTTGTAACTAATACATCTTGACTTTTGCATCACATAATCAGTTACATACGTATGGCTTTTCTGCAGCAAGTAAACTTGCTCGGTAGCGCACCTGGTACAGCGTTGCACTTGCGGTAACGACTCATGTGAAACACAATCACAATAAAAGAGCTTGAAGAGTTGTAGAATCCAACTAAAGTGGCATGGCTTTCTCACTTTTGCTTTTGTTAACACTATCAATTAGATTTTTTTCCCAGTGAGCCTGGTTTGTAAAATCACCTTTAACTATAAAATGCTCAAAAAATGACGCATGCCACTGGTGCCTTGGTGTTTCCAGGTTTCTTTATTAGTATAGCTTGCAGTGCTTTTTTAGCCAACCACCTTCACCAGTTAAATCTGGCTCAGCATGGAAATTCATTACAGCAGGGAGACCACTTGGAGCTTGTTGTTGGAGGACAAACAAAAAGAAATATCAGCTCTGCCAAGAGCTGCAATCGCTCCTTTCCCGCACCTGCTTGTTAGGGAAATTCCTCTTTTAGCTGAAACAGTCAGTCAGGTCTGCGCTATACAGCCCTTTTTGATGAAGCAGTCATTAAGTCAATGGAGATGATTGCTGTAGATGCTATGTACAACCTCGCGTTAGCCTGAGCTGTCAGAGTGAAGGAAAGGCAAAGGCAGACAGGTGTCTCTGCAGCCTAATCAAATCCTGCATATGGCCACAGAGGTCAGCTTAAAAACCGTAATTAGTTGCTTTACCTGGGCCTGCAAATTGTGCGTAATGAAAAGCGTCCCAGAGGGTCAAATAGTACGCTTGAAAGATATTTAGAATAAAGTAAGCAATACATCCATGAGCACATTGAGACCGACATTGCAATTAGGGCTGAAATTAGCTATCTGCATGTTTCTTTAAAACTTAAAAACTGCTTGCTCTACACACACACATCCATTAGGAGGTATGTTTACTGCCCTGTCAGCTGCAGGTTTGCACGGCGGCATGCGTTTGATGTCATTAAAGGTTTGCAAGTTGACAACCGAGGGGTTTGGGGATCTCAAATATTCTATATAATGAGTGTCCTAGTTTCTACAGCTTTCAGATTTCCAATGACATGTGTGAACTGCTATTCCAAAGGAATTTTAATTAAAAGCACAGAGGTTTGACGGGGGGGGGGGGGGCCCTTATTAATGGAGATTCAAGCTCTATTTTAGATCTGTTTTCAGTGATTAATGGAGATACAAGCTCTATTTTAGATCTGTTTTCAGGAAACACATTCCAGTTTAATTAGAGCCATACGGCGGAGAACAGCTGGATGTTTCAAATCATCCACAACATTTGGAGCGAGACATATGCCATCGCCTTTGACACAACCCCCAAGTTTATTATTTATATTTAATTTATTTGCTTGGTTTACTCAACATTTACAAAAAATATTTCAAAGTTGTTAGTCTATAATGACTTTTTGTGTTTGGTGCTCAACTCTGCACTCAGAACCAACTACACATTGGGCCTGTTTACACCTGGTCACTTCATGCGTTTTTTCTGATTGGATAGCTATCCGATCGTGAAAAGACCAGGTGTAAATGCCCTCTGAAACACATTCGAGACGGATATAAATCCGATCGCTCAAACCACTTCAGGAGCTGGTCTGGGACGCATTCCAGACGAAACTGGACAAGGGTAAATTTAAATCCGTTTTGCGACGACACATTTAGGAGGCCAAGCGTAAATGGAAACGTTTTAACAAATCGGATAGAAATCCGATCAGCGAAAACGCATGAAATGACCAGCTGTAAACAGGCCCATTGTGTCAATATTAAGTAACGTACTGAAACGCATTATAAATCCTAGCATTGTAAAATCTATTGCTGCAATGCAATGCATCATTCAGACAATATTTTGAATTGTTTGTGGAATTAGATTTGCTATGATATGTTCTACATGCACACATCATTTTGGTAACACTTTATTTTAAGGACCAATTCTCACTATTAACTAGTCGCTTATTAGCATGCATATTACTAGCATATTGGCTGTTTATTAGTAGTTATAAAGCACATATTAATGCATGATTCTGCATGACCATATTTTAGATCCCTTAACCCGACCCAATACCTAAACTTAACAACTACTTTACAAACTATTAATAAGCAGCAAAATAGTTAGTTAATAGTGAAAATTAGTCCTTAAAATAAAGCGCCACCATTCTTTCTTATAAATTCAAAATAATAATAAAATAAATAAGATTCTTGACCTGTGATAATATGTATAATTAGATACGTTTATGTGATAAATAACGTGATGTACTTATCTCTCCTAGTACATTAGAATCTATGAAATAACGTGTGTGTTACCTTTAACGGATTTGTACAGCTTTATCTTATGGAAAAAGAACAGTCCAGTCAGATTTAATGGAGAGCTGTCTCCTTGAAGAGATGAAATATTGCATTTATTAAAAAGGAGATATGGTGCATGAAATCTTTTTTTATTATTTAAAACTATCACTGTACATCTGGCCCAATCTGTGATGATTGAGAGAGTCGGGTCAGGTTATTCCAGCACTGAGCAATCAGCCGGGTGATGCTGTTAAAATGCTATTCTCCACTGACAGGTTTTAGAGCAAAGGAGGGTTTGTTAAAATCTCAAACAGCCAAGTGTCATTCGGTTTGTCCTACTGACAATGGCGATGATTCGTCTGACATTGCTTGTGTTTCAGAGGAGAATAAATATATATCAGTTTTATTGAAAGAGTGCAGATGGTGGATAACATGTAATCCTTGATCAATATCTTCTCAAGGTGCTCACATGGGTTTCTCACGTAAAGAACGGCAGCGATGCACTGCAGGCGCTCGTATGCTCACAATTTTAGCTTTTGTTGACTACAGTAGTTTTACACTCTGGTTTCATCTGTTAAACAAACTGTGTGAAAGAAATTATTCTTTGTCACACCCTATTAATTTAGGTATTTAGATCATTGATTTCCCAAGGGCACACTGACAAAGTACAATGATACTGCTGAGACATTTTTGGCACCATGGCATTACTGTTGAGAGAAACAAAAACTTGGCAACACTTTGTACTAAGCATACAGTAATAAAGCACTTAATTTGCAACCTATTAGTGAGATCTTCGTTGATTACCTGTAAATAATGCATTATTGTTGTTTAATTAGCTCATATGTAAAGAGTTAGGTAAATGTTAACTTTAGTGAGTCAGGTTGAGTCCGGTCAGAGCTGGCTTGTTCATGCGTTTGCCTGAGCTGGTGAAAGTCTAAAACCGCTCTATAGCTGCCCACTGGGCACATTAAAAAAATAAAACCGTTTGTAGCCTCACTTTTCTGTGTGGTCTGTCCAGTCCAGTGCACGGTTAGTCATGCAGTGTTTCCTTTCATGTATTTTAAACTTTTATATGCGTTACAACAATCGCATGCTAAATGAATGTTGAATGTGCAGGAAAGGCTCAGGAAGTCTCACAGCACATATATTATTTCTAATCCAAACCTATATATCACGCGTAACTCTGCAAGCTGCATCCAGCATGACTCCCCCAAAGCATGAAAACACTTTCACAGCTGAGGAATTATGGGAAAGGGTCACTAAACCTTATACATTATATAGAACAATATGCCTGGCCTTGAAATTAAAAGCACCTCACGGAGTGAACTTTCAAGACCTTCAGGCAAAAACTCTAGGGAAACACAGGCTGATATGCCTGACAGTTGTGAGTTAATGAATAAAATTACTCCTAGCAGATGCTTTTTGATTATCTAATGCAATGACATTCGCACATACTTTTTGGAAGTGTTGTACACCGAGTAAAGCTTCCCGGTGAGTAACAACTCAAGCAGTATACTGCAGAAAAGCAACGGGCAGTTTTAGAGAAATATGTTCCGTCTGGAAAGCGAATGATTCAGAAGTAACGCTCTAGTGGAGAGCGAGATGGTGCGGCTGATATGAGGTGGATGTCAAAAGCACCATAATAGGCTCTGTGGCGAGGACAGAGATATGAGGAGAGGCTGAGAGACGGGTATGATGAAAGCAGTCTGCAATGTGTGGAATATGTTTACTCGGGACATACAGCTGCTGTACATCGATTAATGCACAGATCAAAGAGCTGTGTTAGAGCCAGGGGAGGACTGTTTGTAATGATTCCGAACTCTAAAATAGATCTAATTATCTATTAGGGATGGAACGATTACCGGTTTCACGATAAATCACGATAAAATGCCCTGACGGTTAGTATTATCGTTTAAAATTCAATTATCATCAAAACCGTATTTGATTATTGCGATTTTGAAAACTCGCGGTAAATCCTGTCCAGCCAGCATCAGTCTGACGCAGAAGCAGCATGCAATAACCGTGATATGAAATTTTCATACCGTTACATCCCTATTATCTATTTTCTTCCAGTTTCTTTTATAGCTCAAATATATGGTCCATAATATCTGATTAAAGGGACAGTTCACCCCAAAATGATCATTTGCTGTTAATTTACTCTTCCTCAAGCCATCCAAGATGTTCTAGGTGACGGTAAAGGAGATTTTTAGCTGAAACCGTGCTCCTTGGTGATTCATAAAATGCAAGCTGCACATTTTTGAGAAATAAAAAAAAAGCATATGAAGGAACACTAAATGAATACCCGTGGCTCCAGACGATATATTGAGATCTTATGAAGTGAAACAACTGGTCTGTGTAAGAAACTGAAGATTATTTACAACATTATTACCTGTGATCCAGAGCCTCAGGCAAGAGTGATGCTCTGGTCCGCGAACGAATCATTATTTTGAACTGGTTCTTGTTAGTGAACCAGTTCACCGTTGATCTAAAGAAGCATTCAATTTCAGCATAACCAACTCAAGAACCTTATAGAGTCGCAATGGGTTTGTGGTTTTTAAGCAAACATGCTGCAGAGATCCTCAAATGTAAAACGATCTTCAAACTGTTGAGCATTTTCTCACATCAGTGGCATGTGTGACAACAGACTTTAGCAGCAGATTTGTCCCCGTACGACAGAGACAGCGCAGCAGCTTGTGTCGTCACGCTGAGAGCCGTTTAATTCTGCTCTCTGAAAACTACCTGTCTTCCCAAACGTGAGCTAACAGTCTTCAGAAGCCTCGCTCCTCAACCTCTCACGGCCCCGTAGAGCAAGAGCAGCAGTAAACACTTTCTTTTCCATTGGAAGTGACACTAATGTGAAGTTTATATGCCAGGCTGCGCGTCTGCAGTGCGGTGACACTTTCATTTTGCGAGCTGAATGATATGACCCCCAGCTCGGCACAAAACTGAAGGGAGGAGAGAATGGCTGAGCTTTCAACTTCACGTCACTCTTGCTGCATCTCTACTCCTCTATCTCAGTTGTTATTCGCACGTCTTCAGTAGTTGAAGTGACATATTGAAGTAGAGCGGAGACAGTTTCAGAGCAACAGCTCTAGTTTGAACCAAAGTAGTATTGTAGGACTGTCTCGCCTCGAAGGAAGGTTTAAACGCTTCCCATTATAGCTGAGGTAGTGCAGTGTAAGCATGATGTAAGCATGTATCCTGTGAAACATTTTATCATCAACTAATTTCATTTAATATCAATTTAAATTAATAATATATTTTCATTTAATTGCAAATAACATGCAATTAAGTGTCTGAAAACATTACATTCAGTTCATAAGCATAAAGTACATTTTTTTCATAATAAGTACTTTTTTAAAAGTATGCAGAAGTGTATTCAAGGGTCATCATAGATTACAATGGTACTACTCTGGTAAATGTCAAAAACACATGGTATTACCATGACAAAAAAGGTACTATATTCTGCTTAGATAACACCCATGCGGACATTATATGCTTCTGAGTAGGAAGACAGTTTTGGGACATATCCCAGCACACAATTTTCAGTGTACTATGATTTAAGGGGCACTAATTATCATCTTGAATACTATTAGGATAGATGGTATGCCAGTTGGGATGCAGCAATATTTTTGTCATGCATTAACGTGAAAACACTTTTCAGAAAATCATTTTTAACATCTTTGACTTTGAACTTGCAATGAGTGAAGTACAGTCTTCATAGATGTTTCACAAATGGCCTCTATTGATATACTACTCATGCAATATTTATTGTGTTATTATTGACAGAGAATAGCTGACAACTCAATATTTAGATCCAGATCCTGTCAATAGCACCATAT
>NW_015667268.1:1122192-1126563 GCF_001515625.1 Sinocyclocheilus rhinocerous
TATATATATATATATATATATATATATATATAACACTTTTCTAAGTATGTTAATGTTAATGGAGTTGTTTATCGACTTTTGATGCAGTAAAACTGCTATTCATGCAGTTTCACTTGATAGCATTTTAATTACGGATAGCGATGTATCCATTATTAATAGAAACCATAATGTGGACGCTGTGGGCTTTGTGTTGAGTAGTCATCTTGATTCACAGTTAACAGCACTTGTAATGACAAAAACCCAGTATATTTGAATGCAATTGGAGTTACCTGCTGTGACCTTGTTGAATTTAACTTGTGTTTCTACCGAATTCTTTAGATCCTTCACCAAAAACATCTGTTTTGTACAGAATGAATACAAATAACTGTAGACACTTATAAATTAGTGTCCCATTATTAGCAAAATGAGGGATATGTTATATGAAATAAACCGCATGAATGGTAGCTAAAATGACTGTAAATTTGAATGTCCCATAAGTTTGACATCCTAGATTTGTCATGATTTGGATCCTTTCTACCCTTTTCTGCAAAGTGTAGTGTTGAATGCATTCGTGAGCCGTACAACCCTGTTACACAAGTGTTACACACTTTTACACCCTGTTACACAACAGATTCTGGTGTACATTGCATTTTTTCCCCAAGCAAAAGGTTTCTACTTTAGCTGTAGAACATCCCATAAGAGTTCAGTGATTATACCTAATGATGGAGAAGGCAATCTTAGTCTTTAATATATAGCCTAGATGTGTGTTTTGGGGAATATGGGAATATCATGAGTCAAGTCAAGTCAAGTTTATTTGTACAGCGCTTTTCACGATACAAATCATTGCAAAGCAACTTTACAGCAAATTAAGTTTCTACAATATTTAGTGGTAGCTTATCAGTGGTGACTGTCAATTAATGTACATATGGCAGAAATGTACGGAAAAATCAATGTAAGACATAATACTCATATTCTTCATCTTGTATATGATCGCACACAACAATAATTTGATATAACGACTCCCGTGATAAAACAGCCCATAATGTTACACATCCCCAATCACATTTGACAGTTCCCAACAGATACAACGGACTGAAAGCATCCTTCGACTTTATTCAAACATAAACCAGCCCAGATGTAAGCAATGCCACTGGACACTTTTCTTTCAGCTTTTCCATTCACCAGATGTGTTTTTCCTCATGTCTTGGCACTGAACACAAGTGCTTTCTGAATAACAGCCCTGCCATAAACTTCTTTGGTTCTTTGGTGATTTTTAAGGCTCTATTATTGTGTCATTTAGCAACAATCCTATAAAGTGTCCATCTGTTCCTCTTGAAGTTCTGGAAGGAAACCGCTGTGACTTTTTTGCTGATGCAGTTGTCTATGTTGTCATTATTTATGTTCCCCTTGATGCATTAAATAATTCTGCAGTTTTTGCACCTTCAGTTCAGCACTGACTATTTGGCCTTCTTTGAAACTCTACTACTTCAAAAACAGACACCTCTGTATAATTGCTACTAAGTACTTTTTGAAGTTATATTTTTGGCCATTTGTGTCTTTATTGGATAGGACAGCATGGAGAGAAGGCAAGAAAGCACAGGGTGGAGAGAGGGGAATGGGATCAGCAGCTTTATTATATATTGGAGCACTGCCCACAAGGTTTTTGGCTCTAATTTATTTAAAGGGGAGTGCTAATGCTGTTTCATGCATTCTGACGTATTTACACTGTTAAAGAGTTGGATTCTCATGCTAAACATGGCCAAAGTTTCAAAAAATGAGTTGGACATATGACGGAGTATTTCTGTGCCAAATACAGTCCTTCAGGGTTCGTATAAGTTTCTGAAAGTTTTTTTTCCAAGTATGGCCCTGTATGACGTCATGAAGGGAAGAATTCCTTGTATGGGCACTTCTCCTGGAAGAGCATACGCACATCAACTAGAGCAAGGTTTCGGGTTACGGAAGTCATTGGCAGCACTGCACAGGACTCGCTCGAGAAGGATTTGTCATTTTGTTTTTAGACCACTAAATCAACAATGTCACCAAAGAAGTGTGTTTTTGGTTGTGAGCCACCTTTATTTTATTTATATAGCGCTTTTAACAATACAGATTGTGTCAAAGCAACTGAACAGCATTAATTAGGGTATCATCAGCATAACAGTGAAAGCTAACACCGTGTTTAAAGCAAAAGATGAGCAAAAGATAACCTTGTTCAGCTTCCCAAACAACCCAGCATTAAGGGAACAGTGGATGCAGTTTATTTCTCCGGGGCAACGAGAGTTGTGCAAGTGCGTTTGTTTGCTCCTGGTGTAATGGAGGCCAGCGGTAGGTGCTGTGCAGGTAAATCTCACTCCCCTGATCTCAAGAGACGCGCTAGTGGCTGCAGTCTTTAGCCTCCTTGTTAGTGCGTCCGCCTCCCATGCCGGAGACCCGGGTTCGAGACCCACTCGGAGCGAGAACGAGGTGTGGCGGTGAGGACCCGGGAGAGAGGGGTTACATTGGTGCCATGACCCGGATGGGAGTGAGGTATAGGGGAGTGAGTGTAACGGAGGCCAGCAGTAGGTGCTGTGCAGGTAAATCTCACTCCCCTGATCTCAAGAGACGCGCTAGTGGCTGCAGTCTTTAGCCTCCTTGTTAGTGCGTCCGCCTCCCATGCCGGAGACCCACTCGGAGCGAGAACGAGGTGTGGCGGTGAGGACCCGGGAGAGAGGGGTTACACTGGCATTTCGGTGACAAATGTTTTATAAACAAATTTAATTTAATTTAAGTCAATAAACTTGTTTTATTTATGCTGATGTTATAGCTTGCAGACGATTGGTACGCACAAGCTTTGCATGCTTGTGAGTCTTTAGCTCTGCCCACTGCAAGCCTCCAGGAGCTCGACTGTTTTCCGAGAGAAGCGGTGCAGCGGTATCTGTCTTTTATAAATCTGATCAAACTAAAGACTCTTCGGAGATATGAAGGATGCAGTACTACTCAATAGGTACTCAAGATTAACATGAGATTGGCAGAAACTGTGTGTGTTATGTTCCCTTTAAATATAACTGCGAGTTTATTTCAGGAAAAGAGTGGACTAGTAAGTGAGCATCACCAGTGATGGCTGGCAGAGAGTGTTACAGTTAATATAAATCAAATATGAAGCAACATATGTTTTGGTCAGCTTCAGGGAGACACTTGGTCACTTTTAGGTTCCTTCAAGTGGTTTGCAATATTTATTTCTTGTACTGAAGGTGAACACTGCAAATCAGCCTAGATAATCCTAGAAGTCAATTCTGCCGATCTGCTTAAAATATTTCCCAAAGAAGGTGTATGAGTGTTCTTGTCATTTTCTGGACTAAAAGCTCTCTGAACTTCACCACGATCTGAAGCTGTATGTAGGATATTAATACCCACCTGTTATCACATTAGTAAACTATAGCCATATACCCACTCAATAAACTTTGACAGGTGAGGCACTGCCAAAAGACAGTGCCTCACGTTTTAAGCTACTATCAAGCCATTTTCATAGGTTTAACATTACATTAATAGCTTGAAAAATATGCTAATTTTACTAGAAACACCAGAGGCTGGAAAAGTAAACAATATTCTGGTATGAGTCAGGCAAGGAAGGGTGGATAGCACACATTGTGAATGCAAAACATTTTGGTTTGCTTCTTTTTCACATTCACACAATTGCAAATTGAATTTGTTATAGGTTAGCATACAAAGCTAATGACAAGCACAAACACTGGGTCACAGTTTGTGGATCTACAAAACATCTTCCTGTTGTTGACAGACATAAAAAGCTGAATGTGATCGATAGTTTTTGGGGTAACACGTTAGAAGTAATGTGAGCTATGTAATCAGATTACTTTTTTTGGTAACACTTTATTTCGATAGTCCACTTTAGACATTCTATTAACAGTAAGTAACTTTGCAACTACATGTCAACTAGCAGTTAGTAGAGTATTAGTAGACTGTCTGCTTAATATCTTCTGTAACTAGCAAAGTAACGCATTACTTTTAAATTTACAAGAAAATATCGGAGTTATTTTTTCAAATAAGTAACGCTACTTTGTTTTCCCATTTATTCACTGACATCATTCCTGTCCTATATTATTATAATTATTGTTATTATTATTATTATTACATTAACTTATTAGGGCTATATTTTTATATTTATTGTTATATATGCTTATTTCCCCTTTCAATTTGTGTATCGCTTTACCTAGTTAACGTTTTGTATAATTATGCTAGCATTTGCTAGCCTACCATATATTTTGTAAATAAACGCCTGACAATTATGCCAATAAAGTTTTGACTTTATGATTGTATTTATGCGCATGTGTGATGATAAATGAGCTTGTGTTGTGTTTTCATTTACAAATGAAACTACGTGAATGATTAATTCCTCAA
>NW_015667268.1:1127026-1143835 GCF_001515625.1 Sinocyclocheilus rhinocerous
AAAATATATATATATATATATATATATGTGTGTGTGTGTGTGTGTAATTTTTTTTATTAATTTTTTTTATAAATAAGCAAGCCCAGCCCAGGGGCCCGTTCTTCGTACGTCGCTTATTACATCCGAGATGAAATGTCACATCCAAGATATGAAATGTCACATCCAAGATATGAAATGTCACATCCAAGATGATAGCATCGCGCTAATCAGGATCTGGCTAATTCGGTTCTTCGAACGCACCTGTTGTTGATGATTAGTATGGCTGGATTGAGTTATCTGAGATAATTGCGTGTTCATGGGTTGGTTTAAAAGGGGCTATGTATCGATACTCGAAACCACGATCAGCAATGCAGCGATTGGCTGGCGGCAAGACAGCAACGTCGTCGTCTTCTTGTATGATTTCATGGCGGTTGACAAGCCAACTTATGGTGTATTACCACCACCAACTGGACTGGAGTGTGAAGCATTAACGGGAAAGAGGGAAAGAGAAAAAAATTAAATAAAATTCCATAAATAAATAAACCAACCGGTAGTATTATGAAATTTAAATTCTACTTTCTAATCCTGTTATCTTCAGATAACTAAGAATTTCTCTCATAATACTTGTCTGTCCTGAGGCACAACTTAAAAGATTTGATATAGTGAAATTAATTACTCCTATGTTTCCCAGTTTCAGCAACGACTTCGGCTTCTAAGGGTAGTTTTAAAAGGGGCTCTGTATCGATACTCGAAACAACGATCAGCAATGCAGCGATTGGCTGGCGGCAAGACAGCAACGTAATGACATCATATAATTAATAAAGTCACCTGACGAAAAACTTGACAAATTTCTGGACTTTTATAAGGAAACAGCCAAGCGAACAAAACTAGTAACTAAAACACAATTAGTTTTTTTTTTGTTTTTGTTATGGAATAACGCAATATTGTAAAGCATTACTTTTAAAAGTAACTTTCCCCAACAGTGGTAGAACTAATCAACTAGTCAGTGTATCTCATACTCTGCAATCCTATTGTGAACTAAATACACGATGTCTGTAATTCTGTATCGTTGTTATGTTTATTATCAATTATTAAGTTATATAAGACATGTGTAAATGCAATCTTTGTGCACTTCTTGGATAATGATATACGGCCGTATGTCTGTTTTTCTTGTCTCCTTTGCACAGCGTTCAAAAATAGCAGTGTATGAAAAAATGTGGTCGTACATGAAATCGGCCGAGCCCTCCGTCTTCGCCAAGACCACGCCCGACGGGGTGGCACGGGTACGAAAGTCGAAGGGCAAATTCGCCTTTCTTCTCGAATCCACCATGAACGAATACATTGAGCAGAGGAAGCCCTGCGACACCATGAAAGTGGGCGGCAATCTGGACTCTAAGGGCTATGGTGTGGCGACCCCCAAAGGCTCAGCATTAAGGTGGGTGGAATAATATAACAATATTCTCCATGTTGTTATAGTATTCCACCTACCCTGATGTCCTGTGTTGTCATTTCCTCATCCCCTCCCTACCTCCCTCCCTCCCTCCCCCAATCCCCCTGTTACGACAAAGAGGTAATGGTATAATGCATTATGAATGTTATTTGATTCACAATGATGCTTCTGATCAGTTGTCTCTTCTTTAAATGTTTGTCTTCTTTTCCAGATTTTTATCATTTCGAGACTTATCAGTGGCTAATTTAATCAATCATTTCACATTTGTGTGTGTGTGTGTCTGCCTCCCTTCCCGTCTCTCTTCTGTCTTTTTTGTCCTTCGATCTTTCTCTCGCTGTCTCGTGTGCCTGTCCTTCCTGACTGTCGTGTTGTCACTTTTAATTTAACAGTTCAACGGTTTTTCAATTTAGCTTGTAAAAGCTGCGCTGTCACTTGTGACGAATGTTAATTGCATGATGTTTGTTGTTGTTACTTTTCTTCTCAATGACAATGTCCCCATCCCGCACACTTCAGTTTGAAACAGCGTAACCCTCCATGCCACCTTGAATATTTAACACTTTCTTTGCTCTGAGCGTCTCTTACCTTCATAGTCTTGAAATTCTTAACCAAATTGTGCTCTTTCAACCATTCTGATTACTGCTATAATTGACTCTCAGTAGTAGTAGCTCACCGTATTCAGTAACGTTACCATTACTACTACTATGCTAATGCAGTAGATTGCTCACAGACCTGTGCATTTTCTTACAAGTTATGTTTTATTGTTTCAAGAAATGCTGTTAACCTGGCAGTTTTAAAACTGAATGAGCAAGGCCTGTTGGACAAATTGAAAAACAAATGGTGGTACGACAAGGGAGAGTGCGGCAGCGGGGGAGGTGACTCCAAGGTCAGCCTCAATGTCACCGAAATCGGGTACCATAGCACAGAGTAATCGGCAAGCCTGTTATCCCTGAACCGAGCCAAACCAAACGACCAACAAAAAAAACATGCATCCTTTCAGTGATCCCACAATATCTGAGAGCAAAACCAGAACCCTGACTTGGCTAACAGAGGAGAGAAAATGACCAGTATGATTTTGTCCTACTGAGGAGAAGTCACTTAGTTTTATTTTACACACTTCACTTTAGCGTAGCGTTCGCACACAGGCGTTAGCGATGCTGTTTGGTTAGCAGCTGGAGCTGCGCTAGTTCATTAGCGATATTAGCGCTGAAGACTGGTGAACTGTTCGTGTTTTAGGAATCGGAGAAAACATCCGCCTGGCAGACAGTAAAGAGAGACTCGAGATTGCCTTCTCGCTTTGCTTCTGCTAGGCAGCTGTCCACGAACGGTAACATAGTCTTCTTACAGTTTTCACCATTTATGCCAGAGGTTAAAGGGGAAAAGTGTAAAGTCCGCCTAATCAGAAATCAGAGCAATGTTTTTAGTGGTACACTTTTTAGGGGAAGTATGTGAGGACAAATCATTGTAACATTCAAGAACTTTCATGTCTGACAGGACTAATAGACAGCGCAGATCAGGACTGGTAAAACACTGACACAAACAGTGGGATCTGAGGCTTGAGGGCTAAGAATAGCACACATACATGAGCATTCCCATCTCCAAACCAATCTGAACACAGGATCAGAAATCCATCGCTTCATTTGATCCTGGCTATTTGTCCTCCCTCCACTAGGCCGATGTTATCCCACTCAGCAGGGCATATGTGGGATGTGTTGGGCCCAGTCCAGCCCTTATTTTGTACTCATGTGGAGGTGAAGATTAACTGATGTGCTACCCTTAGACTTTCCAGTTCAATTCACAGCATTCAGAAGGGCAAAATCACTTTTATATGGAACTGTTCTTGTTGTTTGTTTTGAGAATAATGGTTAAAATGAGGACACACATGAGGAGGGCTAACAGTGCTTTTTCGTGTGTGTCCCAGACTTGAAATTGTACAACATTAAAAGCCTCATTTTCAGGACTTTCAGAGTTTGCCGAAGTAGAGCACGGATGTAGTTTGTATAATAAATGCAAAATATAGCATACATTTTCTCGACATGTAAAAGGATTTATGAAACCACTAAAAGCATTTCAATTTAACTGAAATTGCTTGCGCTCCACCATAATACTTCAGTGTGCATTTGCATAACATTTAGGATTTTAAAACCTAGCTTTCTCACCACTTAAAATATACTGTGCTGGAATAGGTTTTTTAATCTCATTTTTGGAAAAGATTTTTCAATTGATTTAAAGTCAACTTGAAATGGCATTCGCAACCCATTGTAATTCCGTAATGTGACATTTCTGGGTGAAATTGTGTGATGATTGATGTTGATTGTTCAATAAGAATACAAAGATGCAAGATATTTGCTTTTATTGCTATTATAATTTGTATTAATTAACTAGAGTTAAATTACTGCACTGCCTGTTGCATACTAAGGTTTTAGAAATCACCTAGATGACAAAAAGGCAACCCAGGCTTAATGAAATAACATGCCTCCAAAAATGTACCTATACATACAATTCACTGCAGCTGAAATGAATACTAGTAGCAATAAAACACCAACTTTTATTCATTTTCACACAAATTATGATTATGGGTTAGATTTGTTTTTCATGCACAATACTAAGTTATGACATAAAAAAGTGCATGATTCATAAACTAATACAGTATCAGACTGTATCAGTATCAGGTTCGGGTTTAGTGTAAGTTGTTCATTAATTGTAAACACGTTAGAACTTTAACCTTTTAGCGCCATTCAGCAGATGTTTTGCTTCTGATACGTACATCAACCATTGTTGTTGTAAAACGTTGCCAGACTCACGCTCATCTGTTTTGGATAAACCTGAACGTTTTATCGCCACCCTCTGGACATTTCACTATAAAAGTGTCGCAAAACGTGCAAGAAGCAACGTAATCATAAAAAGTCACCATAAGCAACATTTTTTCCAATGAGCCTGGGTTGGAAAAAGGCATAAAAATGCCCACAAAGCTAGTATGGCCTAGGTGACATCAATCAAAGGCAAAAACTGTTTCTGAGGAGGAGCAAGTCATTATATTTTGATCAAAGATTACTTTTTTTTTCAGAATAACGTGCACTAATGAACCAGAAATGTGTATATAGACAAAACATAAGGCCAGTTTTGATTTCACGTTGACTTTAATTGTCATTTCTTTTCCATAGTTTCCTATTTCCTGAAAGTGGGGCCTCTCTAATAACGTCTTTACTAGTTGTTAGGGAGCAGGTTTTTCAGTACAAACAAAAGCATTGTGCCCCCTGCCTGTGGATGAAGGTGAAAGGTTATGTGAGCTTTCATAATCACCTCTTTGTTCCAGCTCTCTGTTTTTGCAGTTTGCAGTGATTTGAAGCCCCCATTAGTCGACACGCAGTGGATGGGCTAGCTCTAATGATCTAATGCAGCGAGGCTGCAGTGGCACGTCTGGACCCACCCGCACAGCCAGCTGTGGAAAAACACAACAAAAAGAGAGAAAAACAGGAGAGAAATCCACATTAAGCCACCTGCGACAAACCGACATCTTGAGTCACACAACCCGTTCTCCTCTCGGCCCCTGGCAGCCCGCTGCCATCCTCGCTGCTGATAGCTTTCCCACTCCAGTCGCTCCAAACGCTCTGAGGATAATTGCATTGTTAATCAATGTCTCTCCCCAAGCTAAACGAAATGTTAGGACCACATAGCTAAATCAGCAGCAGCTATGAGAAACGTAAAGAACATTTAAGTGACTAATTATGTCTACACGAGTGATGGCATGACTTTCGGTTACACAAAACAGAATTCAGTTTTAGAGGTTTACATTACGTTCTAGAAAAAATGTCGTTCTCTAGCAAAAAAGTCAACATGAAATGATAACAACAACATATGTGACTTGCAGTTAAATGTGATATTTTACAAGGAAAAAGTAGGACTTTATTTCATTTAACAAGAACTGAATGCATATCATGGAAAAATGCTGAGAATTGAGAAACTGCAAACATAGTGTAGTGATTTGCTTTGAGACAGAAATTGCTAGTAAATGTCACAAACAATTACAAGATAATGGCAGTCAACGCGCTGAATTAAACGTTAACTTTTGAAGTAGACAGACTAAAATAGTGTTTTTCTGTAAAACATATTCCAGTCATCTTTATTTAAAACGTATGTTTTGAAGCATGGCTGCTGGTTTGAGTTAGTTTAAGCTGGTCCTTAGCTGGTCATGAGCTGGTCAAAAGCAACTAGCTCCTGCTCAGGACCAGCTAAGGACCAGCTTAAACCAGCTCAAACCAGCAGCCATGCTTCAAAACATACCTAACCAGCATATGCTGGTTTTATTTGGAAAACTGTGCATAATAAGGCATGCATGTGTATTAAGAAAATAAATAGGATCAATTTTAATTTCATGTTGACTTTAATTTTTTGTTAGCCGCTAATGCTAATGTCATTTATAGTCCCCGCAGCTACTGATTAGCAAGACTAGCCTCTGACGTAGCATGGCTAGGCACCGGTTCGGTTAACTCTGGCACCCAGGTAACACGGTTTTACTTTGCAAATGCTTTGACTCATCTGTGTACGGTCTTGTTTACTTTTGTAAGTGTGTTTGCCTGTTTGGTTTCTCTGTACTCTCCGCCTGTAATCCGTTCACAGAGTCCTAACGCCAGCTCTCCTCAGCCTGAGCAAAATACTACTGGTAATTTTCGTTGGTCTGTCAGTCAGTCGAGGGTTCATGTGGAGATCCACATTCTCAGATGCTCAAATTAACCAAGACGCTTCTCTGCTTTTATAGCCACGCAGAAACCTGCCCGTTCTTCTCTTAACAGTGTATGCCGATTACTCAAAGCGATACGGGTAGGTCCTGGCACACTAGCTTATCCCTGGTGAATGGAAGGTACTAGTCAGAATGCCTGCCACATGTGTGTTGATAATGGCCAGGAGCCCTGCTTTATCGCTTTGTAAAGTATGAAGTAGTTAAGACTTGAATAACATAAAATAACATAATATAATGTTATTTATGTTATTTCCCACGTGAAGAACTCCTGTAAACCTTGCAGTATTGAAACTCAGTGAACAAGGCATCTTAGCCAAGCTGAAAAACAAATGGTGGTACGATAAGGGTGAATGTGGAACCAAGGACTCGGGAAGTAAGGTCAGTCGCTGCAGGTCTTTTGTACTGATTCCAAAAAGTGCATTTTGACATATTGTTCATATGCAAGGAACAAACCAATAGTCAATATCTTGATTTAACTCATGTATTATAGTAGAATTAATGACTTGCGGCCACACATAAGGAAACAATAATGACGCGTGGCCTAGCGTTTTGCACGATTCCCCATCATTTCCAATGCTCAGCTAAGGGGTGCTTATGAGACATATCTTTCTGTTGTTGTTTATTCTAGTAGTTCTTCCAGTGAATGCCCTCAAATAAAGCCGTAATGATAAATCTAATGGGGAATTAGTTAAAAGTGCAAATTGATCGTCTGATTAGATTCATTCCTGTATACCAATTGTCTTTCTTGCTTATTTTCACTTGACTCAATAACCATTATGCTGCAGTTCTTACTCACCAAACTTCGAATTTAAAATTTGATGTATTAGTGTTGTTACTTATTTGTCTTTTCCACAAGAAAAAAGGCCTGTTTGTTTATTGAACCTCCATGAACGTCATTTCTCATCATGACAAAGAGTTTCGACGTAAGTTTCATTAGACGAGCGAAGGTCGCCTAGTGACGTGAAGGCGATAGTTCGTTTGTAGTAACAGACAGAACTGAACGGTAAAAATGCAGCAGTGTAAAACGAGCTCGATAAAAACGGCAAAAAGTGTAATACTAATGGACAAATTTTTAATGGACAAGTTTGGGGGGTAAACTGCAGCAGAATGGTTCATTCTGATTCTTAAATTCAGTACTCTGGTGTAGAAAATATGTCAAAATATGAATTTGAAGGTTAAAGGATGGAAAGGCAGTTGTTTAAAGTAAGGTTATTAAGTCAGAGGTCTGACCTGTACGTAACTGACCAGCTTCCTCAGATACATGAAGAAGCCAATGAGAAGAGCAGGTTAGAGAAACCATCTACATTCACCAGTTATGGTCCTAATTGACTCATTTGTCTTTAAATGACATTGAGCTAGACGTCTAGACACAGATGGATATTTTGGCTTAATCTCTCCATTGGAATCTAGATTCCTCTGGTAGCAGTAGAAATGTAATTTATAGCCAGTAGTGCTGCTTGATAGAACATGAGAGGAGTTGTACTGTATAGTGTGTTTTGTGTCAGGATTGCCACTGTAAGATATGCTAACTATGTCCCTCGCTTCTCTTAGGACAAGACAAGTGCACTGAGCCTGAGCAATGTTGCTGGTGTCTTCTATATTCTGGTTGGTGGACTAGGGCTGGCCATGATGGTGGCTTTGATAGAGTTCTGTTACAAGTCACGTGCAGAAGCCAAACGGTTGAAACTTGAAAAGAACACCCCAAACTATAAGCCAGCCCCGCCAGCCAACACCCAAAACTTTGCCACGTACCGAGAAGGATACAACGTGTACGGAACAGAGAGCGTTAAGATCTAACGGTAATGACTCTGTGTGTGTGTGTGTGTGTGTACCTGTTTTTCTATTCTGGTGGGGACTTAAACCTGAATACACACAGACTCATGGGGACTCGTGTCACGGTGGGGACCTAAATTGAGGTCCCCATGGGTAAACAAGCTAATAAATCACACAGAATGAAGTTTTTTGAAAATCTAAAAATGCACAAAGTTTCCTGTGAGGGGTAGGTTTAGGGGTAGGGTTGGTGAAGGGCAATAGAATATACGGTCTGTACAGTAGAAAAACCATTACGCCTATGGAGAGTCCCCACAAGGATAGCTGACCAGACATGTGTGTGTGTGTGTGTGTGTGTGTGTGTGTGCGTGCGCGCGCGCCAAAGCCGGAGATTGTGTTTGTCATTAATTCCAGATAATCAAATCAGTGGAGAAGTGCAGCAGCGTTCCGGCTGATTTTTTCCAAACGCTGGCTTGTTTTCAAACAGTTGCATCAGTCAGATTGTGCTACGGAATGCTATGGAAAACACATTCTGTTAATATTTGTACTTGGGCAGAAAACAGTCAGAGATATCCATGTTCTACATGTGTATCATTTGGCCCAGAGAAAATATTTGGAAAACCAAACCAATACAGTAGAAATAGGACAGACGAAGACTGGATAAACAGACCTGTTGTTATTATCTTCTAAAGTATTGAATTATATCAAATCACAACATATTTGGGCAGTTTTTTTCACATTCATTTGTGAATCTCTGTGAAACAGATTTAGGTCATATTTCACTCTGAGATCGAGAGAGAGAGAAAATTGTGTACAGAACACAAAGCTAATTTCAGAGCTTCTAGGTTTTGCTTCGTGGTGTGGGGGAAACATACATACTGTAGCGAATCAGCTCATGGGAAATATGAATAATTAATCATAACTAGTTATAATTAATTATGAATATTTTAGATCCGCTGTAGATATTTAGCTGACCTCTCAGGGTCAACTGTCTTGTCAATTCTAAGAATGTTAATTTCCTGTGTATATATGTATGTAGTTTTACTTATAAATTCAGGTTAGCAGTAAATTAAAAAATGTATAGATAACAACAATAATATTTTAGCATTAGAAACGCTATTGTGACTAAACAGCTTACAAATACAGGTGGTTTAACCATTATAGAAACATAAAAAAATAATTTTGGTAATCACCAATACTGTTTTGGGTGCTGGTGGTCTAATAAATTTGTTAAGCACTGTATATATATATATGTAAACTATACTGACTGTTTTTTAAAGAAGGCTCTTGTGCTCACAAAGGCTGCATTTATTTAATCAAAATGCAGATAAAAATTTGTAATATTGTGAATTATTACAATTTACTATTAACATATTTTAAAATGTAATTTATTCCTGTGAAGTGAAGTTGAATTTTCAGCAGCCATTACTCTAATATTACTCTGAATATTAGAAATATGTTGATTTGGTGTTCAATAAACATCTCTTAATATCAATGTTCAAAGAGTTGTACTGCTTAATATTTTTGTGGAAACCATGATTCTATATATATATATATATATTTATATATATATATATATATCCCCCTGGGTTATTTGATTAATAGAAAGTTCAAAAGAACAGCATTTATTAGAAGTGAAAGTTTGCAACAATGAAAAGTCACTAGTCAATTTTTATTGAATGCCTTTTTTGGGGGGGAAAAAAATCTAACTGATCCCAAACTTTTTAACAGAATTGTATAGTTTACCATTTTTTTAACTTAATTTTTTTATTAATTTATATATTCACAATAGGGAAATACAAACATGTATCGATGTATGACTTTTAAATAATCACACACCAAAAAATATATTATTACACATTATTTTTATACATTAAAGTATTGAACACTTGAAGCAAAAGGAATATATTTTATACATTTGACATAGATGAGTCTTATACATTCCCTGTATGAAAACAATAATAAAATGCAAAAAAATTAAATAAAATAAATAAAAAATAAATAAGTAAAAATAATAATAATTGCAATAAGTACACCCACCCAACCAACACCAAACAAACTCCCCGCAAACTTAGTAGTGACTGTCTTTATTTTATTCAGTTAAACAAAATCTGATTGTATATGGGATATATACTCAATCCAATCTCTCCATAGTACTGAAAACAACTGAGACTTGAGTCTTAAAGCATAGGTTAGCTTCTCCATTGAAAGAAATATCATGTACACCCAGTCTTCAAGAGTTGGTGGAGTTGGTTGTAGCCACTTTCTTGTAATTGCATTCTTTCTTGCTATCGTTAGGATTCTGAACTTGGAAAATCACTGGAACTCAAACCCAGGTACATCATCTCAAAACTGAAGGGAATTTGAATCTTAAAAATAACTTCTAGACATTTATGTATCTCATACCAATATTAATAGAAAGGCAGCTCCAGAAAATGTGGAAATGATTTGCCTTGTCAACTCCACACCTTCGCCAACATTTGGATCTGTATGACTGTTGCTTAATCTGAGCAGGTGTGGAGAAAAACCTAGCAACACCCTTCCACGCAAACTCTCTCCAGAACAAAGAGTGCGTAGTTATCCATTGTGACTCACATACTCTTTCCCACTCCTCTACCGAAATACTCAGGTTGCCTTCCCGCTCCCATCTCTCCTTTATATATAATGTGTCTACCCGCTTAACTTGTTGTAGCCCACTATACAACTTTGAGATGACATTTTTACAGAAATCTAAATTGATAGGCTAGAAAAAAAACTTTTAGTAACCCATTTTCTACTTCAACTTTACTTAATACTTTTCCTATTGCATGCTCTAAATAATGACGCAATTGGAGATACCTATAAAAGTCTTGGTTCTGTAGCCCATGATTTTCTTTAAGCATCTGAAAGCTCTGAAGTTTCCCCTTATTCATAAATGTCCAATAGGCAGTTAAGCCTTTAGCCGTCCATCTTTTAAACCTGTTATCTCTTTTGTTGGGAACAAACTCAGTGTCATAGGCACACCAGCGCAGCAATACCATGGAATCTTTCAAATTGCCAAATTTCACTACTTTCTTCCAAACGTTTAAGGATACATTTAACCAAGTATTATCTATAGTTAGTAATATACTTATCAGTCCAACATCTCCCAATGCTGCCTGAACTGGGACACCTTGAGGTATGACACTTTCTATTTTCTTCCATCTAGATTGATATACCGGATTACATAAACACACTAAAGGTCTAATCTGGGTAGCATAATAGTAATCTCGCAAGCAAGGCAGTGCCATTCCCCCCTTTTGCTTTGATAGCTGAAGTGTTTTAAATCTAATTATGGGTTCTCTTTCAAACAATCGCTCGGTATCTCACTATGGGAAACACCCCAGGCGTGATAGACTATGGAAGCACCAATTACACCACGTCTGTCCGAAGGATGGACCAATCACAGCTCATGACAAGGAGCCCATCCCCTCCCTATATATATGGCTGTGATCTCCGAAAACGGCATTCTTGTTCTCTTCCCCGTAAAGACTTTCCTTCAGCACCTGTTCTGCGGTGCTTCAGTTCACAAACATACCATCAAGGTAGACGTTGCAGAACGCAGTGCAGTTAAAATCTGTTGTGGATTCTCTGCTCGTTACGGAATTTTTTCGAGCTAACGCGTTAAGGCGAGCTAAGATTATTCTACTCACCATGTCGGTGTTCAAGGTCGCAGCGGAGAAAGGGAAGGATGTCCCTTCGTGCTCGTGTCCGGCAGCTTGTGGATTTATGATCTCGGGCAGGGATTCGCATCCAATGTGTATCGCGTGCATGGGTGTTAAGCATGCTCAGGTCGCACTGGCTGATGTGGAGAGTTGCGCGCACTGTCGTGTAATGCCAGCCAGGATCTTGGAAAGAAGGCTTCGGGTGGCTGCATTCTTCTAAAGACGATACGGTTCTATATTCTGTCCCTCCTTCGACAAAGGTGGTCCAACCCTCTCCCCCACGGAATCTTTCTTCGTGGGGGAATATTATGGATTCAGAGTATCCTGAGTTTATGCCGCTTTTCGACCAGCAGCTGCTTGTGGAAGGCGATGTGGAGAGAGACGAGGAGGAGGATGAGATGTTAGCTCACCTTCTCCGAAATGAGCCAGATGATGAGGAGGATGATGCTATCCTGTCTGCAGCACATGCGTCTAGGCCCGTGAGCGTGCAAAGCGCCGACGTGGCATCGACGGTGGTAGATTGTGACCTAGTGGAAGTTTGTAAGCATGCGGCAGCTAAGCTTGGCATCGCTTCGCCCGTAACTCCTGGGGATCTGGGAGTTAAACGTGACATCTATGATGGGAAAAGGCTTCCTTCTCACCTTCCACCGGCGAAATAACTGCTTCCCGCTTTGCCGGCGTGTGTAGCAGAGATGAAGCGATCGTTGGACAAACCCTTTTCTCATCGTGTGCCCGTCAAGGGATACTCGTCGCTCGATGTGAGTGAAATGGAAGGGCTTGGACTCTCTAACCTCCCACGGTCGAGCAGTCAGTGGCTCACCACCTGCATCCAAACAGGCGAACCACTCTCTCATCTGCTAGTCCCTCCCTCCCTGGGAAAATGGAACGCTTCACCGCTTCCATGTACCAAAAAATTTATAAATCCTCAGCATTGGCGGTGCGGGCACTTGACGTCACTTCATTGTTGACCGCCTATCAAGCCGAGTTGCTGGAGGAGCTGGGCACTCAGCTGGATGCCGGCAATCCAAACCCGGTGGTCTGGGAGGAGATCGGCAACATAACGGATCTCAATCTGCACACCTCACGTGGCGTGGTGCAAAGCTGAGGCCGTACCATGGCTCTTGCCGATGCGGGCGAGAGGTCGCTGTGGCTAAATCTATCGAGTGTCGGGGACAGGGAGAAATTAGATTTTCTCGACGCTCCTGTGGATTCGAGTGGATTGTTCGGCCCAGCCGTTGCGGCGATGAGACAGAGGTGCGACCTCCAGAAGAAGGAAGGCGAGGCGTTTGACATGTAAAAGAGCACCACGGCCTCCTGTTCCCCCGCGTCCTGTTCCTCCGACGCAGAACAGAAGGTTTTTGAATGCGTCCAGGACTGCAAAATCCCAGAGCACAGAGCAGGCGGCTCACCTCCCCGCGGCTTCAAACGCTAAACCATGGGGAAAATAGTCATTCGGCTGCAAAGTCCAAGTCCGCTAACCCTTCCAACAAAAAGAGGAGGGATACCTAGGATGCAATCTCTGCATGGTAGGGACAGGCAGCACCTAGGGTTCTCTGTGATGTCCTCTCCCGAGCCCACCATATCTGTTCCCCCACCCGAGAAGAAGCGGAAGATGTGGAGTTTGGGCGGAAAAATGGTTCTGTGTCTTCGCGGGTGGGGGAACAAATATGGTGGGCTCGGGAGAGGACATCAAAGAGAACCCTAGGTGCTGCCCGTCCCTCCCATGCAGAGATTGCGTCCTAGGTCCTCATCCTGCAGAGATCCCTCCTCTTTTTGTTAGAAGGGTTAGCGGACTTGGACCTTGCAGCCGCCGCGGCGAATGACTGCTTTCCCCATGGTTTAGCGTTTGAAGCAGCGGGGGGGCGAGCCGCCTGCTCCGTGCTCTGGGGTTTTGCCGTCCTGGACGCATTCAAAAACCTCCTGTTCTGCGTCGGAGGAACAGGACGCGGGGGAACAGGAGGACACGGCGCTCTTTTACGTGGCAGACAGATGTCAAACGCCTCGAACATGGCTCTTGCCGTTGCGGGCGAGAGGTCGCTGTGGCTAAATCTATCGAGTGTCGGGGGGGGACAGGGATTAGATTTTCTCGACGCTCCTGTGGATTCGAGTGGATTGTTCGGCCCAGCCGTTGCGGCGATGAGACAGAGGCGCGACCTCCAGAAGAAGGAAGGCGAGGCGTTTGACATCTGTCTGCCACGTAAAAGAGCGCCGTGTCCTCCTGTTCCCCCGCGTCCTGTTCCTCCGACGCAGAACAGGAGGTTTTTGAATGCGTCCAGGACGGCAAAACCCCAGAGCACGGAGCAGGCGGCTCGCCCCCCCGCTGCTTCAAACGTTAAACCATGGGGAAAGCAGTCATTCGCGGCTGCAGCTGCAAAGTCCAAGTCCGCTAACCCTTCTAACAAAAAGAGGAGGGATCTCTGCAGGATGAGGACCTAGGACGCAATCTCTGCATGGGAGGGACGGGCAGCACCTAGGGTTCTCTTTGATGTCCTCTCCCGAGCCCACCATATTTGTTC
The DNA here is from genome assembly GCF_001515625.1 of Sinocyclocheilus rhinocerous. Taxonomy (NCBI): domain Eukaryota; kingdom Metazoa; phylum Chordata; class Actinopteri; order Cypriniformes; family Cyprinidae; genus Sinocyclocheilus; species Sinocyclocheilus rhinocerous. The sequence continues at coordinate 1,141,163 of NW_015667268.1, forward strand.
CCCCACCCGCGAAGACACAGAACCATTTTTCCGCCCAAACTCCACATCTTCTAAGTTGTGTTCAGGCCAGTTCAGCTTCCCCTCAACACACAATGTCACCAAAAAAATGTGGTCTGATGGGTACAAGAACAAGTTCTCAAGTGTATTGTCACAAAGCACTTCAGCCTCTGGGTTTAAAGCGAATAAAAAGTTCTCTGTCGCATCCAGGCTCCATGCCGAGGGCACAGGGAGACAAAAACAAAATAATAACAATGAACCAAGAGATAAATCAGTCTCTGAGTCACACAGATCTTGGCAGTTTTTCTCTCTGTCCACCAGATGGCGCCATCTATGGAATCTGTTCAGCTGAACCCTCTGGCTCTTTATCAGGAGGCTTGGAGAGAGTGTTCTGCGCATCCGTGGGTCCTCGCGACTGTAACCAAGGGTTACAGGCTTCAGTTCGCTGTAAAACCCCCTCCTTTCAACGGGGTCATAGCATCTGTAGCAAATGGGGATTTAGCTTGGGTGTTAGAAGCAGAAATATCCTCCCTCTTAGAGAAAAGAGCTATAAGACGAGTTCCAGTGGGGGAAACTCAGAAAGGCAATTACTCCCGTTATTTTCTAATTCCAAAGAAAGACGGGGGTTTGCGCCCAATAATGGACCTGCGTGCTCTAAACAAGCATTTGAGGAAGTACAAATTCAAAATGCTCACAGTTGCAGCTCTCACGCGCACAATCCGTCAGAACGATTGGTTCACCGCAGTCGATCTCAAGGATGCTTACTTTCATATAAGCATCTATCCTGCGCACAAGAAATATCTCAGGTTTTCCTTTCAGAGCGAAGTGTAGAAATTTTTTACTCTTCCATTTGGGCTCAGCCTCGCTCCTCGCATGTTCAGCAGGTGCATAGAGACAGTGTTATCACCGATGAGACACAAGGGGCTCAGAATATCTTCTTATCTGGACGATTATCTGATTTGCGCTCCCTCGCGGGAGCACGCGGAACGGGACACAGAGATGCTCACGTCTCATCTAACGAGTCTGGGGTTCAGAATCAACTATGCCAAAAGCCAGCTGATTCCATCTCAGGAGCTTAGGCTCAGGCTTACGAATAGACTCTGTGGCATACCGCGCTATGCTCTCGGAAAGGAGGATAATGGCATTTTGTCAGTGCGTGGCCCAGTTTCGCAAGGGAAATTTGGTATCGTTCAGGACCTGTCTCCGCCTTTTGGGCATGATGGCTTCGTCGCTGTCCGTGGTCCCGCTAGGTTTGCTGAAAATGAGAGACTTCCAGCAATGGGTAGCAGCGAGACGCCTGTGTCCTTGTCAGCACCTCGGCGCAGAGTGAGAATACACGCGGAGTGCGTGATGGCTCTTCATCAGTGGAGAGATCCCTGTTTATTCCAGACAGGGGTTCCCTTGGGGGGTGTGTCTCTGAGGAAAGTAGTGACAACGGATGCATCTCTGTCGGGCTGGGGGGCTGTTTTTCAGGGCAGATCGGTAAACGGTCGCTGGACGCCCCAGCTTCGCAAACTTCACATAAATATGTTGGAGTTGATGGCAGTCTTTCTGGCCCTGAAACATTTTCTCCCATTCTTGGAAGGGTTTCATGTTCTGGTCAGGACAGACAACACAACGGTGGTGGCATATATCAATCGCCAAGGGGGAACGCGTTCGTTACAATTGCACAATCTAGCGCGCAAACTGATTGTCTGGGGCGCGGTGCACTTCAGCTCGCTGCGCGCGACGCATGTACCAGGAGTCCTGAATGTAGGGGCGGATCTCCTGTCAAGGGGCAACCCGTTATACGGAGAATGGGTGCTCCACCCCGCAGGTGGTGGATCATATTTGGGGGATGTACGGCAAGGCTGCCGTAAATCTCTTTGCCTCGCAGGCAAACGCAAAGTGTCCGCTGTATTTCTCTCTCAGGGACGAAAATGCGCCTTTGGGTGTGGATGCGCTGGCGCACCCGTGGCCGAACGTGTTGCTTTACGCATTCCCTCCATCTAATTTCTCCCACCCTGGAAAGAGTAAGAGAAAACGGATTATCTCTCCTTCTGATAGCCCCTCGTTGGCCGGGGAGGCTGTGGCTGGCAGAGATTGTCCAGCTCCTTCAGGGAGAGCCCTGGCCGCTCCCGTTGCGCCGGGACTTGCTGTCGCAAGCGGGGGGACAGATATTTCACCCACACCCGGAACGAGTCGATCTTTGGGTCTGGCCCGTGAAGGGTTAAATTTATACGTTCTCGGGCTTCCACAGGAGGTTATAAACACTATCCAGAGCGCTAGAGCTCCATCAACGCGCTCACTGTATGGTCTTAAATGGCGTGTGTTTGAGGACTGGTGTACTCGTAAAGGAGTTATTCCTTTTCAGTGCGCGGTGAGCGATGTACTTTGCTTTTTACAAAGCTTAATGAACAATGGGAGAGCGTTTTCTACTATTAAAGTTTACCTGGCTGCTATTTCAGCGTGTCATGTAGGCTTCGAGGGAGTCTCAGTTGGACGGCACCCTCTTATATGCCGTTTTATGAAGGGGGTGAAGCGTTTGAGACCAGTATCTAAGCATCTGGTCCCGTCATGGGACTTGTCCATGGTTCTGAATGCTTTAACTCGGGCCCCATTTGAACCTCTGGAGAGTGTGGATATTAAGCTCCTATCTCTGAAAACGGTCTTACTACTTGCTTTAGTCTCAGCTAA
>NW_015667268.1:1145815-1171059 GCF_001515625.1 Sinocyclocheilus rhinocerous
TCGTTCAGGACCTGTCTCCGCCTTTTGGGCATGATGGCTTCGTCGCTGTCCGTGGTCCCGCTAGGTTTGCTGAAAATGAGAGACTTCCAGCGATGGGTAGCAGCGAGACATATGAGTGAGAATACACGCGGAGTGCGTGATGGCTCTTCATCAGTGGAGAGATCCCTGTTTATTCCAGACAGGGGTTCCCTTGGGGGGTGTGTCTCTGAGGAAAGTAGTGACAACGGATGCATCTCTGTCGGGCTGGGGGGCTGTTTTTCAGGGCAGATCGGTAAACGGTCGCTGGACGCCCCAGCTTCGCAAACTTCACATAAATATGTTGGAGTTGATGGCAGTCTTTCTGGCCCTGAAACATTTTCTCCCATTCTTGGAAGGGTTTCATGTTCTGGTCAGGACAGACAACACAACGGTGGTGGCATATATTAATTGCCAAGGGGGAACGCATTCGTTCGTTACAACTCGGGCAAACTGATTATCTGGGGCGCGGCGCACAAATCAGGAGTTCTGAATGTAGATCTCCTGTCAAGGGGCAACCCGTTATACAGAGAATGGGTGCTCCATCTGCAGGTGGTGGATCAGATTTGGGGGATGTACGGCAAGGCTGCCGTAGATCTCTTCGCCTCGCAGGCAAACGCAAAGTGTCTGCTGTATTTCTCTCTCAGGGACGAAAATGCGCCTTTGGGTATGGATCCGCTGGCGCACCCGTGGCCGAACATGTTGCTTTAGGCATTCCCTCCGCTGAGTCTAATTTCTCCCACCCTGGAAAGAGTAAGAGAAAACGGATTATCTCTCCTTCTGATAGCCCCTCGTTGGCCGGGGAGGCTGTGGCTGGCAGAGATTGTCCAGCTCCTTCAGGGAGAGCCCTGGCCACTCCTGTTGCGCCGGGACCTGCTGTCGCAAGCGGGGGGGGAAGATATTTCACCCACACCCAGAACGAGTCGATCTTTGGGTCTGTATGGCCTTAAATGGCGTGTGTTTGAGGACTGGTGTACTCGTAAAGGAGTTATTCCTTTTCAGTGCGCGGTGAGCGATGTACTTTGCTTTTTACAAAGCTTAATGAACAATGGGAGAGCGTTTTCTACTATTAAAGTTTACCTGGCTGCTATTTCAGCGTGTCATGTAGGCTTCGAGGGAGTCTCAGTTGGACGGCACCCTCTTATATGCCGTTTTATGAAGGGGGTGAAGCGTTTGAGACCAGTATCTAAGCATCTGGTCCCGTCATGGGACTTGTCCATGGTTCTGAATGCTTTATCTCGGGCCCCATTTGAACCTCTGGAGAGTGTTGATATTAAGCTCCTATCTCTGAAAACGGTCTTACTACTTGCTTTAGTCTCAGCTAAACGAGTGTGTGAGTTACATGCTTTGTCAGTTCATCGGACAAGTCCGGATGACAGCAAGGTTACGTTGCTGCCTAACCCGACTTTCGTTCCCAAAGTCAGTGATTCAGCTTATAACTGCTCTGCTTTGGAGTTGCGTGCCTTTTACCCCCCTCCTTTTTCTTTTGGAGGAGGAACGGAAATTGCACACTTTGTGTCCTATACGAGCGTTACGCTATTATGTAAACAGGAGACGATCGTTCAGGAAGAATGATCAGTTATTCGTTTCATGGGCCACTCTCATTCAACAAGGGGTATGGCTACCTCGTGGGCATTGTTCAAGGGGATTTCGGTAGGAAATATTTGTGCAGCGGCAAACTGGGCTTCCCCTCATACATTTATCAGATTTTACCATCTGGATGTCACTGCACCTTCTATGGCTCATGCAATTCTCAATGTTGGCTCTATGGAGAATTGAAAGGTTATCTTTCGTTCTTGCCGGGTCTGTTCGGCGGCTTCGGAAAGCATGCGTTTCGGGAGTTGGCTATATCATTCCCATAGTGAGATACCGAGCGATTGTTTGAAAGAGAACGTTAGGTTACTTGCGTAACCCCGGTTCTCTGAGAACAGAGCGAGGTATCTCACCAAGCTTCCCTACTCGCATAACACGGGGGAAGAGCGTGCTTAGAATGCCATTTTCGGGGATCACAGCCATATATATAGGGAGGGGGTGGGCTCCTTGTCCTGAGCTGTGATTGGTCCGTCCTTCGGACAGACGTGGTGTAATTGGTGCTTCCATAGTCTATCACGCCTGGGGCGTTTGCCATAGTGAGATACCTCGCTCTGTTCTCAGAGAACTGGGGTTACGCAAGTAACCTAAAAATTCCGCCCATTCCAGATAAATCTTGAAAATAGTTTATCCCATTCTAAGAATTGCTGCATTGGTATATTCACTGGCAGAGACTGAAATAAATATAGCAGTCTTGGTTAAATGTTCATCTTGACAGATTCAATCCTTGAGCTCATGCTTAGAAAGGGGATAAGATTCCATCTTGATATCTCTCCTTTAATTTTGAAATTAGAGGAGCAAAATTAACTTGAAATAATTCTGATATATATTTTGATAAGATTACTCCCAGATATTTCATTGCCACTGATTCCCAGTTGAGACAAAAATTCCTGATAATGAATCCAGGTGGCTTATAATTAAAAGTGAGAACTTGGGTTATCTGTATATTGATTTTATAACCTGAAAAAGATTCATATGACTCAAGAAGTGACATAAATTCTGGAAATGACTGGGTTGGCTGCTTTAAGTACACTAAAATGTCATCTGCAAAGGCAACTACATTGTGCTCAACTGTCCCTATTTCTATACATATGATTTTGTCCTTTTGCCTAATCCACTGGTTAAGGGGCACTACAAATAGGGCAAATAAAATAGGGCTAATTGAGCAGCCTTGACGTGTTCCTCGCTCTAAAGTAAACTGGTTGGAAAGATCACCATTCACTTTAATCCTCGCTAATGGTTTATCATATAATGCTTGAATAACTTTAATGATGGACTTGTGAAACCCAAATCGATTCATAACCATAAAAAGATACTTCCACCTAACAGAATCGCATGCCTTTTAAGCATCCAATCCTACAAATAAAGCTTCAACATTATGTTTAGTTATACGACTCATAATATGTAAAGACCGCCTAATATTAACTTGAGTTTGTCTTTGCCTAACAAACCCAGTCTGATCAAGATGAATAAGTTCTGGGATAATTTGATCTAGCCTTCTGGCCAGAATGGATGTAAATAGTTAGGAATCAACATTTAAGACACTGATAGGTCTGAAATTTCCACACTCAGTTTTATCTTTACCTTCCTTCGGTATAACCGAAATAATTGCTTCCCTCCAAGAGGGAGGGACCAATCCACCTTTTAATATCCAATTGAAGGTGGCAAGTGACAATGATTCTCTAAGAGATTTATACTACTCTGAGATGAAACCATCAGGGCCTGGAGATTTATTTACTTTCAGCCTCGTAGTTGCGATGTTCAGTTCTTCAGCAGTTATTTCCGATAACAGTCTCTAGTTTACAATTTAAATAATATTTTCACCTCATAGTAAAGAGAATTTGGTGAGTTGCTAATTGGAGAAAAATAAATAAATACATACACAAACCTTAATTTTCTTCTATGCACAATGTCTTTCTTTAGATTTTGGTGTGAAATATGAGACATGTTCTTGGCAGGAGTTATTCTCATAGCAGTCCATGTTGTAATGTATCAAATAAATACATTATAGATTTTTCACGTACATTGTTCTGATCATGTTGCATTAAAAATGTTTTAAGATTTAACGTGACATTTCACAGCAGCTGAAGAGATCAGAGGATAGATGATAATGCACTGTAGAATCAGCTAAAAAACAAACTTTATTTTCCCACTGCGTGATACTCTCTCTTGTGCATACTCTCTGATGCGTGTGTGTTTGCAGAGCGGCAGTCTGGCAGCGTGGTGTGACACCTCACAGAGACGGCTAGATCTTCAGCAGGGGTCTCCCCCTGTCTTCATACACATCAGCTCCAGCCGACACAGCACGCTCACAAAAGACCACGGCCCGGCGCAATGATTGGAATAGATTTCTTCAGTGCCTTATGGAATATTCAGAGTATCACACTGATGCAAATGCATTGCATCGCTCCAATCACACAAACCCACAGAATGCCATCATCATCATCCCTGTGAAATAAAAACTCCATGGACAGCGAGAAATAAAGCCATCACTTGCGATCTTAGCACACCGAATGAGCCGATCTGACTCGAGACGTCTTCTCTGGACTGTGTGGAACCCAGTGGTCGAGCAAACACTTGTAATACTGTAAATTTGCTTTCACACTCGTTCAATCGGTGTATTAATTTATCAGATCATGTATCGTTTCAATTCCAGATCAGGATCTTTGTGAGTCGGTTGGATATGTTGCAGTATATCATGTGCTTTTCTTTTGTCTGATCTATATTTCTAAGAAATTCAGCTGGAAGTTCAGAAGCTATAAACCCCATTTGACCTTCAATAATGGTGTTCTCACACGCGAGTTTTACAAAACCAAAAATCGCCACACGATTTCATTCACACACACACACACACACATACTTGACACAGATGAACTTCCAAGGTTTTGTAGTTATCACGGCATACTGTACAAGAAACTGAAGCTATAAATCGGATCACATTAATGTAGATAAACCGCAATTCACAAAAATACATGGCTTTTACGATGTAGTATTTGATTACCTCACGGTTTTCCGAATATAATTCGCACATGAAATCAAGCTTTGAGATTTAGTTTTATTTGACGAGCATTATTAGTGTTTGGTGAATTATTTAGCAAACGAGACTAGGATTAATAACATTTACAATAGATTTATAAAAAGAGCTGACGAGAAGCTAGCACATTTACAGTGACATTTTTGTGTTGGAGGGAAGGAAAACCAACTGTGACTCCACGGGACTGAGAATACGGCCCATCCCGTGACCATGGACAGATAGTTTTATAACGAAAAGCTTTTAAAAGACCACAAACGTGGAACACAAATCTGTACATTTCTAGTGAAGGATTCACAAGCGAGTGACTGAATTCCCAAATTTTCTATCTGCATGTGAAAACTTGTGATTGTCAAGTAAAGCCCTGCGACTTCCATTAGATTCTAGAGGGTCGGTAGAAAGTGGGTTTCAGCTTTCATATTTCGACCTGTTCCTGACCTGTAAAACAGCACTTCAGAGGACGTGACCGGGCGGCAGGCTGATGTAAGACGTGCATGCGTGGCTGTCGTTCCCCGAGCCCCGATAGTGAGGCCTTGTACAAAGAATTTTAATACATTTTGTAAATTAAAAAAAAAAAAATGAATGGAAGAGTGTGTGGGGGCTTTTTTATGCACACAATGAATCTGTGATCCTCAAAACATGAATGCAGGTTATTAGTGCTGAGATAACGACGTGGAATACAAAGAAACCATTCACTTTATAAAGAATGACATGCTGTACCTGCACAAAACTTTTACTTCTGAAAGTCAAAAGAAGGTATAACATTTGGTATAATTTATGAATAGATGGAGTCACCACCACATGTACCAATTGACTTTCTCATCCAAGAAGGAAATGTTTTGTTGCACACAAGATAGATAGACAACAGACAGATATATAGACAGACAGACAGATAGACTGACAGACAGACAGACAGAGAGAGACAGACATGTAGATAGATAGATAGACAGACAGACAGACAGACAGAGACAGACATGTAGATAGATAGATAGACAGACAGACAGACAGACAGAGACAGACATGTAGATAGACAGACAGACAGACAGATAGATAGATAGATAGATAGATAGGCAGACATGTAGGTAGATAGACAGACAGACAGACAGAGACAGACATGTAGATAGACAGATAGATAGAGACAGACATGTAGATAGATAGACACAGACAGATACACAGACAGACAGAGACAGACATGTAGATAGATAGATAGATAGATAGATAGATAGACAGACAGAGACAGACATGTAGACAGACAGATGACAGACAGACAGACAGACAGACAGATAGATAGATAGTGTTAAATCAAGCCACATTTTGTGCTGTTAATTTTTTAATAGATAAAATAACAGAGCTTAATAATGACGATCTCTTTAATAGTTTTGGAAAAGAGTTTGAACACTATTAAATCCAAAGGCCTTTAGCAGTGAAGGCACTCAGAACAGCACAGCCTCGCATTTGTTGCCTAAATGAAACATTTTTGCTATTCAAAATTAATTGAGAGTATATTCATAAAATGCATTACATAATATAGATATTGAAATTGAACAGAATTGACCTGGGCCCGTATTCACAAAACATCTTAAGGCTAAAAGTAGCTCATAACTTTAGGAGAAAATCTTTAAAATAATGGGCTTGTCAATCCTAAATTTAGGACTCCTACATTTTTGCTCTAAGAGTCCATGTTAAAATGCCCAACTTTACAGCAGAATTTTTTTTTTACAGCCTGGTTCAAAAAATGATTTTGGTCTATATAGCTAATTTTGCCCTTCATGATATATACACACACACACACACACACACACTATATACATAGTTCAAATCAAAGGCTATATATTGTTTGTGAAATGTTAGTAGTGAGAACTGACTTCATACCTCCACTAAAATCACCAAATCACCAGTAGATTGTTTACATTACATTGCTATGCTTACATACTTATATTAATAGGTATTAGTACTACTCTACTCGTCAATTAGAAGTACTGAAAATAAGCCTAATAGTAACATTAACACAGATTACATAGAACTGCTATACATAAAGTTCAATATCATTAATTGTACATTTCTCAAAGTGAAAAACTGCACTACTTTTTGCTGAGATGCTTATTGAACAAATGTCATCAAATGACTTCTTTGTGACTTAAATAGTTTAGTTTTAAATGCTTTAGCATCATTTTTGTGGCAGATGCAACCAGCTTTATATTTTGTAACTAATGCAACGGCATTCAGAGTTTTTGAAGTGTGACTCGTGTCCAAATATTTAATGTTTGCTGTGTGTGTGGAACTGATAAATTCATCTTGTGCATTTGAAACATTTCATGAGGTCATCACGAAGAGCTCAGAGAAGCACTGATATCAAACACATGCATTCTCTTCACCAATGCTACCTTGTCAGGCGTTCGGGAGCAAATTGGCGCAATAAATGCAGTTATTTGGTTTTGCTAAATTCCTAAGCGTCCAATAAAAAACAACAAGAGACATGCGATACACTAATAAAACTATTTTATTTAGAAAAAGCATACACTTTGTAGATTCTACCAGATAAAAACTCCATGAAGTAATTTGGAAAGTCATGAATTGCTTCCTTTTCAGTTCACTTATTTACGGAGAAATCCAGCTTGCCATTCTTGATACAAATCTTTTAAAAACGTGATTGAACACACAAAGGAGGCGTACATTTGAAATGAAAGTAACAGGAAATGCCTTATTACATGGAACCATTTTATTTCTGTGTACATAATATACAAATAGAGCATTTGTACGGCTTCAAACACCTAGTCTAAATGTCACATGTGAATTAAAAAAGGAAAAAAGGTAGTATTCAGGAAACCTACTTAAAAAAAAAAAAAAAAAAAAAAAAAAAAAAAAAAAAAAAACAAAGAAAAGAAAGAAGAAAACAGAAAAGAAAGTAACAGGCGAGGTCATAAAAACGCAAGCATTTGAGAGCGACACCAATTCAACCTGAATCTGTTTGTGATGCAAGCAGCACATTGTGCTAAATATTAAAGGAAACAAACTTTCAGTGAAGCACTGAAAATATCACAATAAAAATGGCAGATTAAAATACGAGCGACAACATTTCTAGGCAAAACCACAGGAGTTTGGATGCAGGCAAGATTCCTAAGTGTGCGAGGGAGTCTTCTTTCCAGACGGTGAATTAAGATGCTGACATGGATGAGAAAGCTGGGCTGATGAATCCTGCAGGAACTACTGCAGCCAGTGCCACTCAGGAAAACTTCTGCATTATCCAAAAGCACATTGCAAATCAATTACTGCTCTTTTTCACATTCACCGACCCATTTCTCCACTCTTAAGAAACGAGTAATAATAAGGAATGTGTCCTCAAACGCTCACCTCGAGTGTCAGCATGGATTATCTGTGCTTTTCTGATGATTTATGAGTGAGGAATGTTAAGGGAAAAAAACAGTTGATCTGCTCCAGTGCAGTTTAAAGCTGATTTCTATACAAAGAGCATGACTTCTTTCCATCTCTACACGCTGCCGTTGGTGTTTAAGGCATCAAAGGATATTGTTTCTTCTCTTCTTTAGCGCCAGTGCTGTCTCTCTTCTTTTCGGATTTCTCTTTGTCGTGCCTGGACTCCTGTAGCAGAGGAAACACCAGAGCATCGGTGAACATGTGCAGGAAATGGTTTCATTTCACACCGGATCTACAGTTGCTGTTTAATTGGTGCATTGGGTGTTTTGGTTGAGTTTCGATGTAGTTAATGAGGGCTTCTCTGCAGACGTAAGGATGATCGAGCGGTGTTCATTTCTAAAGCTTTGTTTCAGGCACAGGGTTTGTCTCCTCATGAAAATACAAAATGCATCAAACTGTAAAAGCTTGCTACATAAAAAAACAACAAAAAAAAAACATTTACTTTAAATGTTTCAAACAAAAAGGATTCAAATAAAGTGAAACCTGAGATACTCACAATGTTATTGCATTTTAGTTTTTAAAGTCAATTCTTGGAGATGTGTAGGATATTAGATTTGTTACAGCAATGGCATATTCATAATGCAAGTTAAGGCCTGTTCACACCAAAGACAACAACTGTGAAGTTTTGATAATCGTTCTAATTCAATAAGAATGACCACGTCAAAACTAATCTGATGATCAAAGCTATATATAACGATAAAAACACTGACAGCCAATCATAATCCAACCAGCTTTAAACAGCGCTAGCATTCAAAGAAGCTGACCACAACTGCACCACACGCTTACAACAAATAAGACCTCATTATATGTTCCTGTGGATGCTAATAGAATTAGGGCTGGGCAACTGTGATGTTTCAAATAAAATTTGAGACTGATATAAAATGCTTGATTTTTTTTTTTTTTTTTTGTAGGGCTACACAATTTGGCCAAATTTGGGAGTATATAATTATATAGCTATAAAAAAAATGAATAAAAAAATATATAATATTATTGTTATTGCTAAAAAAAAATACATGTATATAAACAGTATCTCACAAAAGTGAGTACACCCCTCACATTTCAGCAACCATTTTATTATATGTTGTCAAGTGACAATACTATAGAAATGAAAATTGGATGTACTTTAAACTAGTCAATGTGCAGCTTGTACAGATTTACTGTCCTCTGAAAATAACTCAACATACAGCCATTGTTGTCTAAATAACTGGCAACAAAAGTGAGTAAACCCCAAGTGAATGTCAAAACTGTTTCCAAAGTGTCAATATTTTGTGTGAGCACCATTGTTATCTAGCACTGCCTTAACAGGGCTCTACAGAAAACTACTGCTGAATCTTTTAATCATTAATCATTAAATTCATTAATAAACATGAATTTATGGATTTAATTGCACTCATGCCACCTCTGATCCTCATTAAATGTCTGAAAATACACCTACAAGCAACTTTTGTGTTCTTCTGTGCTACCTCTGTACAAATTCATTTCAATACGGATTTCATTTGATTAGAAACTTATTCTTATTCTACTTGTTCTTATTCTATGGTTTTATCTAGAATTTTTAAAAAGCTTATAAAATATAATTTTTAAAAAATTATCAAATTTTGGTGCTCCTAAATTCTTGACTGTGCTCCTAAATTTTTTAAGTTAAGAGCACAAGCGCTCCTAAAAAGAAAAATAAGCGTAGAGCCCTGCTTAATCCTCCTGGACATGGAGTTCACCAGAGCTGCACAGGTCATCTTCCACTCCTCCATAATGACATCAGGGAGCTGCTGGATGTTAGACACATGGCGCTTCTCCACCTTCCGCTTGAGGATGCCCCACAGGTGCTCAATAGGGTTCAGGTCTGGAGACATACTTGGCCACTCCATACTGCAACTCAGTTTAAGGGTGTTACAGATCTTCTTATAGCCTAGGCCATCTTTGTGGAGAGCAACAATTCTAATTCTCAAATCCTCAGAGAGTTCTTTGCCATGAGGTGCCATGTTGAACATCCAGCGGTCAGTATGAGATAATTGTACTCAAAGCACCAAATTTTAACTGCTCTAATACAAGATACACAAATTTGTATGGTCCTGTCAAGCAGACAAAAACATGAACATGATGAATAGGACATGTGGCTTTGCATGGTTAAACGACATACAGCTGTTATCATTTGGGGTGTACTAACTTTTGTTGCCAGCTATTTTGACAATGGCTGTATGTTGAGTTATTTTCAGAGGACAGTAAATCTGTACTGCTATACAAGCAGCACATTGACTACTCTAAAATATATCCAAATTTAATTTATATAGTATTGTCCCTTGAGAAGATATACTAAAATGGTTGCTGAAAAGTGAGGGGTGTACTCACTTTTGTGACATACTGTATATATATATATATACTAAATTAAAACAAAAGAAAAACAAACTACCGTAATATTTCACTGCAAAATTACAAATATAAAAAAAATAATACAAATATTAATAACACTCATTTTATTTTACATTACAACTGTAAAAATGACAATACTAATATTCGTGGCTGTCTTATTTTCTTCATTTTCAAACATTTAACCATTAAACCTTTTGACAGAAAACTGCAGGGCGCTCTTAAAGCTGCACTTTTGTCCATAATCCCTTCATACCACAGGTTTATGAAGATGGCTGGTGCATATTGTGTTCCCAAACTCAGAGCAGATGCAGAGACTGAGCTCATGTGGAGCAGCAAACACCGGCCGATCGCGTGTAAATGAACACAGTGCTGCGCTTCATTGTGAAACACACACAGTGCATATTTAAATCGCAACCACTAAGCCATATCATCATTTGGATTTATTTTGATGAATCATGCAGCTCCAGTAATAGCTATAGTTATCGTTGTGTGTGTGAACAGGCCTTTACACATTGACCATGATGATTTGAATCTAATCTTTCTACATTGTCTTCTAAAAGCATTTTTTTTATTTAATTATAGTCATGATGTATCTTTTATGCCTCATCATATTCTCAACAATGAGATTAACACTGCCATCAGATTTCTAATATAGACTATGATATTCTGCTCTCTAGACATTGGTCATTCACTCAATGGGATCACGAAGGAGGAGTCGAGTTGAACACTTTTAGGGGTTTGTTTGACATCTTAACCCCAGATATGAGCGATGTAAGTTGTATAGGTGGAACAGAACACAGTCACAAACCTTTTTGCCTCCAGAGGTTTTCTCCGGTTTGGCCAGATCGCTCTTGTCCTTGCTGGTGGACTTGGAGCGTTTGCTGTTGTCCTTGTCGTTGGAGTGGGGCGATTCGGAGGGGCTGGCGCTCTTGCTGTGTTTGGAGGAGCCTGTGTGAAGAGAGAGAGAGAGAGCGCAGTCATGTGAGTCAGATAACACATGAGAGCTGCGCCGCCGCCGCGGGGAGGGCTTTCTGATTGCCTCCTCTGCAGAGAAAGAGAACGTTCCGCTTCGCTAGCTCGCCTCTCCTGCTCTCGGCAGAGGGCAAAACAAATTTAAAAGATAGGCGTAATCGACTCACTCATTCCATTTTCATCTTTGCGGCGCTTGGCTTCCTGGCTCATCTCGCGGTCGCTGTTTGAGAAGTCCTAGATGAAGAAACGGTGCAAATCAACTCAATTACGGCTCTTTAGACGTCCATGTTGTAAGTGAGAAAAGTGCTTTATGAACCTCACCAAGTGCCCAAATCCTTTAACGGCGTCAGGGACAGAGCCACTTACTCGTTTCCGGTCCTTCCGGTCTTCTTTCTTCTCCCTCTCTTTGGAACGGTCCCTGGATTTGTCAGACTCTTTCTTCTCGTCGTCCTTCTCTTTGCTCTTGGGCAGGACTGTGCTGTGGTTAGGATGGTGCTGAGGGTTGGATGGAGAGATAAGAAAGGGTTAACGCCTCGCAGGATGAGAGCTACAGCACTCGCAGCGGCCCGCTGCCACTTCATTAGCATGCCCCATTAGAGTCGCACTCGCCTTCCCATGAGCCTTCACACCTCACAGTGCTATCAGACACACCCACTGGAAGTCCAAGCACTCTATTAAAAGCTGAACTCACATATGCAGCCCTTTCACGTGCCTCGCATCAGGCATTCAACGCACCACAAAACAAGCGGCAAACCTCCATGTGAAAAGCGTTACAAAAGGGCGATTTTACTGGGTTGCTAGGCAGCAAGAAAAAAGGCAAGGAGGATCAGTCCACCAACTTATTGATACGTCATGCTAATGTTGCCAGGTATTCAGTGGCCACAGTTGAAAAGGTCAGAGGCCAAAAGGATGAAAGGCGAAATTAATATTTGACCTGTACGTTAAGGCTGCACGATATTGCTTAAATAATCATTATTTTGCTCAAAAACATTACGATTATTCACTTTTTTTTTTACATTTACAGAATTAAAGCACTTTCAAATAAGCACAAATGAAGAGAACGTCAGCTTGCGTTGTTTGCTTGCAGATTTAGTCGCAGCAAACAGCCGCATGAATATCTCAATAGAGATCGCTGAACTCCAGCTTACGCATTTGCTCGTGTTTTCACCTCATCACTGCTTTTTTCCTTAATATAGAGAGAGCACGAGCAGATGGTTGCCAGGTTGGGAAGATTAAGTAAACCACTGGGCAGAAAATGTACCAATTTATGAAAAAGCTCTGATTGGGGGATTTAAACTCTGGAAAATTGGCAACTGCAACCATGAAATCTTGTGGAGACTTGTTACCAATGCAAGAAAACACAAATGCCAAATTAAAAAGAAACACTTTCAGGATTAAAAAAAATATATATATTGCATATAATCGATGATTATGTCTAAATCGAGAGATACAGAAATCATGATCATGATTACAAAAACGATTCATTGTGTACGTAATGTGGCATCAGAGTACACTGCAGCTGGATGCTTCAGTGCATTGGGAAGCGCTGATATGATTCACGAGAAAAGCCCGTAAGGGTCGTGATTCACAAATCAACCAACAAATAGTTGACCTCTTCAAACAAGCACTGAGCAATACTGTTATGAAACATCACAATGCTCCTTAAGAACGGAAAATCTTCAGAAAATGGATGAAGCCTTCATTTGGAGAACAACACGTGGAAAGTGCTCAAATAACAAGAACGAAGCATGAGCAAGCAAGATAAACTGTTGTTGGCATTCATTCAAGCTTAACATCAACATCTCAGACAGAAAATGACAAGCCTGAATGTTTGCTGCAGAGATCTAGAGCAGTCGCTCTCACTCTCAGCAAACTTCCAAGGGGAGTATTAATATATTAAAATAATGAAATATCTAATCCAAATTAAAATGCTAAATAATCATATTGCCCTTTAAAAATATTTGTAAAAGGCAATACGATTATTTAATTTATATAAAAATATTATATAAAAAGTTTATATACAATTTATATATATTATATGTTTAATAAATATTAAATGTTTGTAGCAATAATCAGCAGATTAGTTGGTTATCAAAATATTTTTTTCTTGTAGCCTTAACTAGCAAGATCGCTCTTGTCCTTGCTGGTGGACTTGGAGCGTTTGCTGTTGTCCTTGTCGTTGGAGTGGGGCGATTCGGAGGGGCTGGCGCTCTTGCTGTGTTTGGAGGAGCCTGTGTGAAGAGAGAGAGAGAGAGCGCAGTCATGTGAGTCAGATAACACATGAGAGCTGCGCCGCCGCCGCGGGGAGGGCTTTCTGATTGCCTCCTCTGCAGAGAAAGAGAACGTTCCGCTTCGCTAGCTCGCCTCTCCTGCTCTCGGCAGAGGGCAAAACAAATTTAAAAGATAGGCGTAATCGACTCACTCATTCCATTTTCATCTTTGCGGCGCTTGGCTTCCTGGCTCATCTCGCGGTCGCTGTTTGAGAAGTCCTAGATGAAGAAACGGTGCAAATCAACTCAATTACGGCTCTTTAGACGTCCATGTTGTAAGTGAGAAAAGTGCTTTATGAACCTCACCAAGTGCCCAAATCCTTTAACGGCGTCAGGGACAGAGCCACTTACTCGTTTCCGGTCCTTCCGGTCTTCTTTCTTCTCCCTCTCTTTGGAACGGTCCCTGGATTTGTCAGACTCTTTCTTCTCGTCGTCCTTCTCTTTGCTCTTGGGCAGGACTGTGCTGTGGTTAGGATGGTGCTGAGGGTTGGATGGAGAGATAAGAAAGGGTTAACGCCTCGCAGGATGAGAGCTACAGCACTCGCAGCGGCCCGCTGCCACTTCATTAGCATGCCCCATTAGAGTCGCACTCGCCTTCCCATGAGCCTTCACACCTCACAGTGCTATCAGACACACCCACTGGAAGTCCAAGCACTCTATTAAAAGCTGAACTCACATATGCAGCCCTTTCACGTGCCTCGCATCAGGCATTCAACGCACCACAAAACAAGCGGCAAACCTTCATGTGAAAAGCGTTACAAAAGGGCGATTTTACTGGGTTGCTAGGCAGCAAGAAAAAAGGCAAGGAGGATCAGTCCACCAACTTATTGATACGTCATGCTAATGTTGCCAGGTATTCAGTGGCCACAGTTGAAAAGGTCAGAGGCCAAAAGGATGAAAGGCGAAATTAATATTTGACCTGTACGTTAAGGCTGCACGATATTGCTTAAATAATCATTATTTTGCTCAAAAACATTACGATTATTCACTTTTTTTTTTACATTTACAGAATTAAAGCACTTTCAAATAAGCACAAATGAAGAGAACGTCAGCTTGCGTTGTTTGCTTGCAGATTTAGTCGCAGCAAACAGCCGCATGAATATCTCAATAGAGATCGCTGAACTCCAGCTTACGCGTTTGCTCGTGTTTTCACCTCATCACTGCTTTTTTCCTTAATATAGAGAGAGCACGAGCAGATGGTTGCCAGGTTGGGAAGATTAAGTAAACCACTGGGCAGAAAATGTACCAATTTATGAAAAAGCTCTGACTGGGGGATTTAAACTCTGGAAATCTGGCAACTGCAACCATGAAATCTTGTGGAGACTTGTTACCAATGCAAGAAAACACAAATGCCAAATTAAAAAGAAACACTTTCAGGATTAAAAAAAATATATATATTGCATATAATCGATGATTATGTCTAAATCGAGAGATACAGAAATCATGATCATGATTACAAAAACGATTCATTGTGTACGTAATGTGGCATCAGAGTACACTGCAGCTGGATGCTTCAGTGCATTGGGAAGCGCTGATATGATTCACGAGAAAAGCCCGTAAGGGTCGTGATTCACAAATCAACCAACAAATAGTTGACCTCTTCAAACAAGCACTGAGCAATACTGTTATGAAACATCACAATGCTCCTTAAGAACGGAAAATCTTCAGAAAATGGATGAAGCCTTCATTTGGAGAACAACACGTGGAAAGTGCTCAAATAACAAGAACGAAGCATGAGCAAGCAAGATAAACTGTTGTTGGCATTCATTCAAGCTTAACATCAACATCTCAGACAGAAAATGACAAGCCTGAATGTTTGCTGCAGAGATCTAGAGCAGTCGCTCTCACTCTCAGCAAACTTCCAAGGGGAGTATTAATATATTAAAATAATGAAATATCTAATCCAAATTAAAATGCTAAATAATCATATTGCCCTTTAAAAATATTTGTAAAAGGCAATACGATTATTTAATTTATATAAAAATATTATATAAAAAGTTTATATACAATTTATATATATTATATGTTTAATAAATATTAAATGTTTGTAGCAATAATCAGCAGATTAGTTGGTTATCAAAATATTTTTTTCTTGTAGCCTTAACTAGCACAGAGTGCCAAGCCCCAAAATGCTTCATGGGATAAGATAAAATGTAAAACCTTAAATGTAAACTCATCTGTTGTCCGGTGACAGCAGCAACGACAAGATTTATATATATAAAAAAAATAAATAAATAAAAAAACCCCGTCTTTGCAAATGAATGACTATGTACTTTCAGGTGGAAGCAGGTATATACTGTCTAATTTTATCCTTAACACAACACAAGCTGCCAGACGCACAGGACACAAACTCAACTGCCCACATCATGTTCAGCAACTCATGCTCTCAAAAGAGCTTCATTAACAATTTGCTGCAGGGCTATTTTTTTTGTTTAAGTTGTTTGATCATTAGCCTCATATTCATGTTCCAGCTGGAACTGACACATACAGAATAAAGTAACTTAAATCAAATGAATAAAAAAAAAAAAAAAAGTGTCCATGTGCATAAAAGCACACTCACAATAAATATGATTCTTGTTTGGAATGTAACAGCAGAATGTGGTTAGTGTTGTTTGGAAAACTGCCATTTCAGACTCTCCTATTGATCCAAAGATGCTCTGCTGATAAATGTGGGGGAGAGGAACAAAACCAGACTGAGATCCAACAGAGCAAGAGATACTGGGGGGGAAACGAGTCTTTCTGAAGGCGGTTAACGATTGTTCTCCAAATGACCTGAGCATTCACATCTTCACCAGCTTACTGTAGCCTCTAATTCCCGGTTCAGACTACACGATTTTAGCCCGATTTTGCCACGATTTGCTTGACGTAGGGTGTCGTGGGGATTCGTAAATGACAATGGCCGTCGGGACGCAAGATTCCATCGTTTCAGCTCGTGTAGTGCGTCATAGTGGACGACAACCGATGCCGCGTCTGCGATGCTTCACGACATCACGACAGAAAGACTAGCATGTTGAAATTTTTTTCCGTCGTCCACGATGAGTTCTGTCCATAGACTGTATAAAAACATGGACGTAGTGTCTGTGACGTTACCCATAGGTTCCTGAAGAACGTTTCTGAAGCTCAAAGTGGGCGGAGCCGGCCGTCGCCATCTTGGCAGCGCGTCACCGCGCGTCACTCCCGGGTAATCAAAAATGGGCAAAGAGGCGGGAGTCACATTGGTGACGTTGACCAATAGCAGCTCTTTCATACACAGGTTTAAAACATGGCAAAACGAAAGAGATGATGATGGTGCTGCTAGGTGGGATTATGAATCCTGCTTGTATGATGTGTCATCAAGGGACTACCACGACAGAACAAAGAAAGAAAAATGCTGGCGAACTATAGCGGAAGTGCTTCAGCAATGTTTACACTCTTGTTTTCGCGAGTCAGTCGCTAGTTCCGCTTTCTCGATGACATCACGCGCGTCGTTAAAGACGGCATGCGATGAATGGTCTGACATGTTTCTTGTCCACGCCACGATAAGATTTTAGGAGTCAAAATTGTGTAATCTGACACAGTGACTATCGTGACCGACAAAAATATTGTGTAGTCTGAACCCGGCATAAGCCTCCTTCAAAGACCTGACATAGTAGTGATTTCTGATGCCTGAAAGAAACGCTCTTTAACATCAGATCTTACGCATTCAGTCTGATTTGTGAATAAATTGGTTTTGTGAACCAGTTAATAAAAAAGTACTTTATTTTCAATTTCTGAAAGATTACTTGACTTGAAACGGCTGTTGAAATCCTGACAAACTTCCAGGAACATTTACGCCGTCTGTATCTTGGTTCTGTCATTTTTATTTGTTCCACAGCTTATTTGTTTTGTTCTTTAATGTACAGACCGATTACAATGACTTCATAATCAGTCAATAAATTACTAAGTATTGTGTTTAAAAGAACTGAAATGAGTATTAGGGCTGTGCGATTTGGGGGAAAATATCAAATTGCGATTTTTTTGACAGATATTGCGATTGCGATTTTAAATTTGCAAAGTCAAGCTCCAGCTCAATATTGTCAATAATGTGCAGCACAGTATGGGTATCATTACCCTGCTGAAAAAAACAATAGAAACCATCACAGAAATTCTTATAGTTTCCATTAAACCATTACAAAATTCCTTTTTGTTTTGGGCATTATTCCAATAGGAATGCCATCTGCCAGATTACATCCCACCAATAGAATCCATCAAATAGACACCACTATAGTTTACATTAAAACCAATTTAATTTGCCTAACTATCGATCTGACCCAGTAGACGCTATAATCCCACTCTGTCTCTCTCCCGTCCCGGTTTTTTTTTTAATGGTGGGTGTTTACGCAGTTGGCTAGAGCAGTGCTGATTGGGGAGAACGGAGGTGCGCTCACTCTTGCCCAGGGCAAGTAAGACTGCAACTCAAGGCTGGCAGTCATGCATATGCTCTGGAACAGAGTAATATCGCGTCCACATTGCAGGCTTTGCGATTAGCAAATCGCAACGTCTCAAATCGCGATTTCGATTCGATTTCGATTAATCGCACAGCCCTAATGAGTATGATACTGAAACTGGCATGAAATATTGTAAAAGCCGTCTAGTTATTGCTATTGACTAAAGGTTTCGGTGACAACCCTTCATGGTCCTGCGATATGTTAAAGACACTTGCTTACCCAACATCATAAAGCACCTCTGTTTCGAAAGGGTATTCACAAACTCCCTGAGAGTGAATGACTGCGGAATTAATCATTAATCACAACTGAAATACAAGAATAATACACACAGCTGACACGATATCCTACAAGAAACAACCCAACCCTGCTGGTTCAGGAAAATAACAGATTTTGTAACTAATGCTAAATACATCTATACTGAGGGTCTGTGAGGCCTCCTCTCTTCCTTCATATCTGGATGATCCTGCAGTTAATGTGGGGGAATACTTTGACAGCAGGCCTTCAGAGAGAGAGAGAGAGAGAGAGAGAGTAAAATAACAGGCTGCTCAAAATTCAGCTGTATTGCTTTTTCAGGTGGTGCCATCAGCATATTTCCAAACATCCTTCAGTGACCAAACTGCAAAAACACTTATCTCCCTGCCAGCTGACAGGAGCTGTTCAAAAGAGACCGGAGTGGCAGAATAGAGGACCAGAGTCCAATCAGACAGCGAGGACTGAGAGAGGAGCCCAGGAGAGCGTAGCCACGGGAAGAATAGAGGATACTGTTGGGCTGAAATTACATTAGCAGAATATAAAATGTCCTGGCAGAGGAGAAGAGGGATGTGCGAGCACAAGAGCGCTACGCATGTTTTTGAAGGGAAAAGGGACTTTTTAAAGACCGATATACCACTAGAAACATTCCACACCTGGCATGTGGCACAAAATGTGCTGTAATCTACAGACGCATTCATGACATACAGCGTGAGGACAGTTTCTGCAGCGAGACGAGATAAATATTGGGAGTATCTCAAAGGCTAGTGAGCTGCCTACCCACACAGCATTTCTGGGCATCCGTCTGAAAGAATGCTGCCTACATAGACAGCATTCCCGTGCATCACAGACGGGTTTGGAACGCCCAAGCAATCGCTGCCTACCATGATGGTATCATTTGGAATGTACAGCAACTCAATTAAATCAGTTTTATTTTCACCCAAATTCTGTTATTTTTCCCCAAATTGTGCATTTTACATTTTAATTGTTAAGTGACATTCAATTGTAACAATCACAAATGATGTGTAATCAACTGAATTCGTAAAATAATTTAATCTATTAAGATGTTAACAATAACAGTACCCTATGAAAGTAGTTTTATCTAGAATCTGTTTAAATGTAATACAAATAAATGATCAAAAAACAGTAATCATATGAATGCAAAACAATGTAAAAGATTACATTGCCAAGAAATAAAAGGAATTGTTCACATTTCAAAGCACTGCACAAGAGAGGTTTACTGGTTAAATTCAAACATGGATGAAAAATTGTGTGATATTACTTTGAGAAGTACATTCTACTGTTCAATAGTAATATATTCATGTTATAATTTCAGGTTAAACAAAACTTATTTTGGGGGGGTTTGCATTTGTGTTTCATCAAATGAAATGCTGGAGAGCTGACTCTAAAGTAGTTCATGTGTTCATGTCACATTGCACAGCTCTACTTTTGATTTCTCCATTCAAATTTGGCCGGGATTTATATAGTAAATTCCATTTTAACGACTGGATTGCACAATTCCTTCTGCATTTTCTGCATTATGGAAATCATAGGGCCCTATTAGGACCCCACAGGGGTGTTTGGCATGAAACAAATGCAGCCTAACGACAGTATTTGTGGGCATCACAGGAGTGTTTACCAAATCCAACGACTGGATTGCACAATTTCTTCTGCATTTTCTGCATTATGGAAATCATAGGGCCCTATTAGGACCCCACAGGGGTGTTTGGCATGAAACAAATGCAGCCTAACGACAGTATTTGTGGGCATCACAGGAGTGTTTAAAACTATAAAACATGCTGTCTAGCTATACTGCATTTTTGGCCATCAAAGGTACATTTTGGACAAATACTGCTTACATGGACAATATTTTTGAGCATTGCTCGGAAGTTTTGAACCAATACCGGCGACCGATATTGCACATAACTTTCATTTGTAATGACCGCTTGAATGGTCTGGGTAGACCATTCACTAAGTTTGAAGACACAATCAGAGTTAAGGACTGAAAAAGGTCCAAACCTTTGAAGCTGAGTCCTTGAAGTCGTTGAGATTGTCCTGTAGGAATGAATGGAGATGACAGATGAGCTGGAGAGGATGGCACACAGCAGGAGAAAGGCTGGGGGAGGCTGGCCGTCAATCAACACATCCCCAAAGACCTTCAAAGACTAGAACTTTCACATGGTTAGAGACGAAGAGACCGGACTATCGGAGCCTAACGCTAGTCTGCGCTGGACTATCTCAACCTGCATGTGTTTGGAGAACGTCACTGCACTGAGCATCATAGGTAAACGTCTTAACTCGTATCTTTGGTCTAAAATAGAGCATACATTCTGTGGATTAACTATGGGAGTTGATGAAGATGACAAAACAAGCTAAACTCAGCTAGGATTCATAAATGAAGGGAATAGAAGGAGGTCATGTACACTTTGGCATGAGGTCTCACTCATAGACAATTGCAACAAGATTCCTGGTCACGGATAGACAGATCCCTCTGGGAAGGCCATGCCCACACTTTTTTTCCTGGTTGCCCTTCTCTTTATGCAGTAGTTGCTGGTGACGCGGCTTTCTCTGGATGCTGAACGAACCGTCTGCTGGTTGCACGGATGTCTGGGAAGCTCTCGTCGAAAACCCTTCCACGAATCGGGTGTGGAAGAAAAAAAAGAAGAAGAAAAAAAAAAGCAAGCAGTGGCAGTGAAGAGAAGCATATTCCTGTCTGGGATCCCAGATCGGGGAAACATTCCAGCTCCTGCAGGAGTCGCCGACGTGGAGGAGATCGGACGCGATCAGGATTTCTTCCAGCGGAAACATTCTCTTGTCTCGAAGTTTCGTTTAAAAAGCAAAAGGACTGATTCTTATTTGTTTCTCTTACGATTTGCTTCCTCAGCAAGTAATATGCTATGATTCAAAAAGGGAGGGCGCTTTACAAAAATAAATATTTATATTTACAATCTCACAAAAAGTACGGCGTGCGACAAGGAACAAAACTTGTGAGGCACTTGGGTAGATTCTCTTAGCATGTAAAAGCAAAAACGAAGCACGTGCTAGAATTTAAGATTTTGGCAAGTCCTTGGAAATTTATCTTAAAAATCTGACATCTATTGAAAAAATACTTCTCCAAAAAAAAAAATAATAATAGTCCATAAGATGCCAAATTCCCCCCACTGCTCTCCTACAACAGCTGGGCTCCAGAGGCCTCCTCTCAAACTCCAGTGGGTGACGCGGAAGGACGAGGAAGGTTTGGAAAACACGTGATCTCCGACAGGTAGGGACAAGAGGAAAGAAGTGCACAGCTCTCCTCAGGCCATACTAACCTTAACTGCAGAGGAGTGCGACGGTGACGAGTGCGTGTCAAGCTTTCGTCTTTTTTGCTCTGCTGAGAGAAGAAATACGAGGTTCAGTTTCAATAAATGCTTTTTTTGCTTTAGATTTTGTGTTCTGCAGCATGCAATTTAAACAATATGGACAGACACTCGGGTGAGTGTCTAAAGGAAAATTTTAATTTTAGGGTGAACTAAATCCAAAATCCTTTACGTACTCTTCTTAAAATGAAGAGTTCATTTGCAAAAACCGATAAACGCCACTTAAAAAAAAAAAGAGCTGATTGCCGTGCATTATTCTCCACATATAGCGCAATCTGAACCCTAAACACGTTTTGTCAAAAAAGCCGGTTTTGTCCACTTTCAAGGCATCGCGAGGCAAATGAACTCTTCAAATAAAGCCCAAACAAAGTCAAAGAAGTGTAGTGAAGCATATTTAAGCGAACAGCATCAGGGCCGTCTCACCCCGTTCAGACTCGACTCCTTCGGATCTGGGCACGAGGGACTTCATGCTTCCGGCCCCAGCGTTCTTCTCCACTTTGCTGCCTTCTTTAGTCTTGCTATCGTTGGACACGTCGCGTTCCTTGGACCACTCTTTTTCGGCGGATTTCCCATCAATCTTGCTCTTCTCTTCCTTCTTGTCATCCTTCCTCTTGTCCTTGTCGGCCTTGGGCGTCTTCTCCTTGCTGTCAGTGGGCTTCTCCTCCTTCTGTTTGTCCTTCCCTCCTGCCTTGGCCTCTGGAGTGCTTCCTGGGTTCTTTTCTTTCTTCTCCTTTTTCTCCTTTGTGGTCTTCTCTTTATCTTCCTTCTCTTTGCTCCCTTTAGTGCTGTGAAGAGATCAGGGATCAACTAAAGTCTGCTGAAATGTTGTTGTTTTTTTTTTAAATTATATTTTTGGCTTTGAAAGCATTACAAAGACAACAAAACAAATGGCCTTCATTCAGAAATATAGAATAACTGATAAGCTGGAGATGTTCTGGATTGGCACCAGTGATAAAATGTAATATAGCACCACTTAAGATCTTATAAAACCTCATGAATAGTACAGATTGGTCTCCGCTGACTTTAAAGCAACAAATGCTTGAAGTCGAGCCGTTCTTTGGGTAGAGAGTTATGTAAGATAAACTCTTATCTAATGTTAAAATAATGGCGTGAAAAGTAGCTAGCAGCTTTAGAATGTGTATACTAGCCTTCCCAAAAACACAATATGATAAGTTTGATTTAATTACTTTGTCGTTTCAAATTCTCTGTTCTCTGTCTATTAAAAAACAAAGTAAAGAAGGAACTTATTTTATTATTAATTTTTTTGGGTCACACTTTAGTTTGGGGACTAATTCTCACTATTAACTAACTATTAGCTACGACTTTTGCCTCAAACTCCTAGTTTGCTGCTAATTAACAGTTAGTAAGGTAGTTAGGTAGGTATGTGGCCAGATTAAGGGATCTAGAATATGGTCATGCAGAATAAGGCATTAATATGTGCTTTTTAAGAACTAATAACCAGCCAATAAGCTAGTAATATGCATGCTAATAAGCAACTAGTTAATAGTGAGAATCTGTCCCTAAGCTAAAGTGTTACCACTGAAGTGTTCCCATGTTGGCAACACTGTTATGGGCTGCTAACACTAGACTTTATTCCAATGACTTTAAGAGACTAGAAACAAGCTCATGCAAAAAAATTCTGCATTTGCTGCATTTCAAAGTTCGAAAATTTGGATCATGTGAAGATGTGTGAGCAAGGAAGATTGAGCAATATGCCACAGCATTATAATTATATATATATATATATATTTCAAGCTGTTTCTAAGGAAAGTGGAGCTGACTGTATATTTTTACATTTATACAATTTATAATTAATATATTTCTTTAAATTCAAATCAGGAAGACAAAATAATCTTTTAGTTTTCTCAATTTTTACACAACACTACAAAGCTGACCCCAACATTCAATCCTATTACCCTAATTATTTGGGGAACATTTGTAAATATTTTTCTTAAATTTAATTAAGGGAAACAAGTTTATCAATAAATAAAAACCAACATCTGCCAAATTTGTTGTCTACAAACTAAATTGGATTTATTTTAATATATTTATGTTGTTAACCTCTGCTAGAAAAAAAAAAACTAAAAAAAAAAAAAAAAACCTGGGGTTTTTAGTATTTTAAAATTGTGCTGTTCATATTTAAATGTTGGTACCACAGCTGCAAATACTGAAAATCTACAGATAATGTAATTAAGAGCTCATGAAATATCTAGTTTGATCTCCTGAGGTCGACTACTAGCATTTTCTTTAGATTAATCTCCTCCTTTCACTGATCCTTTATTTAAAAGAAGAAATGATTTTGATGGTGGAAAGCAGACTGCAATGCTCTGCAGCTCGCTCAAACCAACATACCTAGCCAAAATGAAACCGGTCTACTGCACACATGCAAAAATGAGGTGAATCTTAAAGAGTGTAAACCAAAGTTCTGAAAGCGAATATGATCTTTTGGACAAAAAAAGTGCCGATATTAGGCTCTTTGTTTTCTCAAAGCCCCTGAGCTACGGGCTGAATTCTCTTGACCGTGTCATTCATTATTAAACCAGAGCACATCGTGACCCCTCTGTCCTCTCATCTCAGATGAATTACATATTCTTGACCCCACCAAACCACGTTAAGACACTCAGAAATCCATTACAATCTCATTCCATTCACACAATTCCTGAATGGAAACTAATGGGGACCTTTCTTCGCCGGTCTCCCATTGAAGTATTTCTTTGGAAATGATGTTTTACACAGCCAATTTGATGGGCCATCGTGCAATTGTGTGTTGTAACAGACATGCCTTTCAGAGATAGTTCCTTTCAAGACATTTCTCTCCGCGATTGCTCAGTTTAATAGAATTGTAAGAGGATTCTTGCCTGGAACACTGTTCAATTTGATTACACAGTTCATAAGGAAGGTAGACTTTGATAAAGGATTGATTTATTTGGCGAGTAGTTTGAAATAATAAGCCCCTGCTAAACTTTCTCACCCCAGGGCTTCAACTTCTAATGACATTATATTAGAGATGAGAGCAGTACATCATTCTGAGCTTGCGCGGCGTGGAGAGTCGGGTCTTGGGTGCAGTACCTGTTCGGCGTGCTGCTTCCGTTGCTGCTGCTCACTTTATTGGCTGCGGTGCTGTTTTTGCTGGCAGTTTTCTGAGCCGCCTGAGATTTGTCCTTGGATTTATCTGCAAATAGAGAGAGCCGACATGGACGTCACACGAGGGCAGACATCATTGTGTCCATACCTACCAAACGAGACAAACTATGGCATGACAGAACGTCCTGATAAAGCCGAAGAATGCCAAAGCTCCTCTGTTTGGTGACACAGTGAAGGAGTTATGGCATTTGCTCTTGATGTAAATATGTACAGCTATTAAGCATGCTGGAAAATTGCAAGCATCCTTCATGTGCCATTGAAAGCTCATTAAAAGTGAATGAAACACAGATTGTGCTTCACAGAAAGTGAATTATTTAAAAACACCAGAAAACGTCCTTTGAGATTTAAG
>NW_015667268.1:1171350-1191834 GCF_001515625.1 Sinocyclocheilus rhinocerous
TGGTGCAATGGTCATTTTACAGGAGCGTATCAAAAATGTCATGCTAAAATATTCGCTCATTCATAATTGCTAATGATTTTAAAAGACACGATTTTAGATTTTTAAACAGCACTTTGTTGTGCTCATTTTATAAACACAGATCCCTTGTAAGTTATGCTCAGAGCAATTAATATCACAGCTACTAATGGGAGGCAGAATGTAACTGATGATGGGGGATTTCACCTCTTCACAGTTATCTAGCAGCAGGCAGGGCTACTTACAGCTGCTGAAATGAAACAAAAACTCTTAGCAACACCATGTTTCACAATAGAGGTGCTGTTACTTGGGTATTGAGCCGTATGTGGTTTTTATTGGATTCAGATTGAGTGCCAAACACAGCGGTTTCCACAAAATTGTCTTGTCACGCTGCTTTCAGCAAATCCAGGCGTGACTTTCCTAAAAGTGGATATACACTACCGTTCAGATGTTTTGAGCCAGTATGATTTTTTTTGACCTTTTAACTGATCAAAAGTGGCAGTAAAGACATTTATAAAGTTTATAAAGTTACAAGATTTCTGTTTTTTTTTTACTATTCAGCAAATAATCCTGACAAAAAATATATATATATGTATGTATGTATGTATGTATGTATGTACATCTTCCAAAAAAAATATTGGGGAGCACAACTGTTTTCAACATTGATCAGAAATGTTTGTTGAGCAGCAAATCAGCATATTACAATGATTTCTGAAGGATCATGTGACACTGTAATTTATTGCTGTGATCAAAGCTCTTCAGTTTACAATAGATTCACACAAAACGGTTATCTTAACTCATAATATTTCACAATATTGCTCCTTTGGCTATTTTTGATTAAACGCATGCAGTCCTGTTAAGCATTAGAGACTTCTTTCAAAATCATTTAAATATGTGACCCTGGACCACAAAACCAGTCATAAGGGTCAATTTTTCGAAATTGAGATTTATACATCATCTGAAAGCTGAATACATAAGCTTTCCATTGATGTATGTTTTGTTAGGATAGGACAATATCTGGAAATCTGGAATCTGAGGGTGCAAACAAATCAAAATATTGAGAAAATCGCCTTTAAAGTTGTCCAAATGAAGTTCTTAGCAATGCATATTACTAATCAAAAACTAAGTTTTGATATATTTACAGTAGGAAATTCACAAAATATCTCCATGGAACATGATCTTCACTTAATATCCTAATGATTTTTGGCATAAAAGAAAACCCATACAATGTATTGTTGGCTATTGCTACAAACATACCCCAGCGACTTAAGATTGCTTTTGTGCTCCAGGCTCACATATATTACCAATCACAGAATTCTGAACGGTAGTGCGATTTCTTAATTTTTTTAAAATCCACTTTAAGCCTTTTCTTCAAAACAACTTAATCTCCAAGTTCTGCAAGCATATGCTTGGTCATGATGACACTCATCTCTGAGCGCCTGTATTAATTGTGACACCTCATATAGTCAGTGATATTCATGATGCAATCAAGTAACTGAAAATCAGTAGACTCAAAATGAACATGGGTTTGAACAAGACTCAAGGCCTCATTGTAGTAGCTGCTAGAGCCGTGTGATGGACCGAATCTATCCTGAAGAGGCTGGAGTCACATGACCTGCACTGCTGTTCTGATCAATCCTCCTGGTGTACTTGTTTCTGTGTTAATGGGTCTGTGCGAGGCTTTTTTGTTCTAATATCCTTCGCAGTTTTACCCCAATTCACACGGTAATTGCAATTAACTCCCTCAGGGTGGCAATTCCCACCGCGAGTGTTGTACGCCATGGCAACGTCCTTCATTTTAAATGAGTATCAAGACGTTCTCAATAAATGAACAAACAAGTCCAGATGCTATCAAATCAATTCCTGAAGCTTCGTAGACGAAAACAGGAAGATTATTCAAATAGAGTCACCTGAGTCCTCGACGGCGCCCTCCTCGGCTTTGCCAGCGCTGGCAGCGGCGGCAGGCTTGCCCGTGTTGCCCGGTCCGTTCTGCAGAGTGCCAGGCGTGGCGCTGCGCACTGGCTGCTCCTTTTGGTGGAACTCATTTTCTGGCACCATGTGCACTTTCCTGCCTTTCAATTGGCCAGAGTAGCTGCAAGTCACATACACGGTTAAAATCACGGCAGATGGTAATACGAAGAGCAATGCTTAAAATCACTCAGAAACGGATGGATTCAAAAAGAAATCCTCAAGAGGGGCTGTGTTGGCAGAGGAAAGGCTTTATGACAATATTAACGTAACTAGATTGGCATATTTTTGAGAGGCTGAACACAAGGTCTGATTTCCCTCTTTCATTTCTTGTTGATTCCATGTGTCTACAGAGAAACACAAAGAACAGGGCCCACGTCTGCCCAATAAGCTGAGGTGTGCTGAGAAATCCCACTGGTGGCATGAACGCAACAATTACATGTCAAGAGTTATTACCAATTGTGCCATGGAAGACGCCAATTTAAAAAGAAATCAGCTCCTCATTATGATTGGATGTCTAATCATTTTACAAGCCCATGAAATTTTCTCTAAACCACGTGAGCTCCTCAAACTAAACAACATTATTTTAATCCAATACTCAAAAGTTCAAAAGTTTGGGGTCAGTAAGTTTTTTTTTCTTTTTTTTTCTTTAGTCTTTTATGCTCACCAAGGCTGTTTTTATTTTATTAAAAATACGGCAAAATAGTACTCTGAATTATTCCAAAAGAACAGTATTTATTTATTTTTTAATATGGATTTTTATGTAATAATCTTTACTGTCACACTTGATCAATTTAATGTGTCCTTACTAAAAGTATTCATAAATAAATAAAATAAATACACATCTTACTGAACCAAACGATTTGAACAGTAGTGTTCTCGTTGTGATGTCTAGTCCAAAAGGTAAGCAGTAACATGTCGTCACCTTCTAACAAGCTCATTTAAAGATGCAGATGGGAAATATGGATTACAGAAAAATGGTCTCGGGAATCAGTGGGGCATGATCAAGTCCTCGTCACTAATTCTAGCTCCAGTGAAGCAAAGCAGCCCATTACAGCTGATAACTGATAAGATCGCCTTATCGTGACACAACAAAGTCCAAAAGCTGAATGGACGGTGTTCATTAAGCAGCAATGAAGAGGCCAAACCTTCCCTTGCGATTTTGGTTGGAATGACTGCACTGAATTATGTCTGAGTTTCCTCCTCAAACAACCTCACCACAAACCTCATCCCTTCACATGCGCCCGAGATGACCAGCCACTCCTGACCGTCTCCAACCGCACCAGTCCGACACATTTAATCAAGCCCACTGCGGAGAGTATGCTGAAAGCGGCAGAAAAGAGCAATGAATAAATCTGCCTTAATGTGGCTAACCTCTGCCTACAGAGACGCCCAGAAACTCCCTGCTGATGGTTGGCGGAGGGGGACTTCCCTCATTAATGATTTATTTCTGCAATTATCCAGTAATGTTTTAAGCCTACCTGCACATGCACATTGTGAGGCGCAGTGGATTTATTTGGTCACAGCACCCCTAGCGGTACATTTAGGAAAAGCAGTTTAAGGCTATGAGTAAGAAGACACAGTAACTGGATTTCTGCGGCACTATGGTAAAGATATGCATCACAAAGGGCTGCAGGACAATGGTTAGATGTTAATTACAATTATTTTGCTCAAAAATAAATTCACAATTAGTGTCATCTAAAAAATTTTTTTTTTTACATTTCTATAGAATTTTTGCACTTTCATATAAGCACAAATCAAGAGAACGTCAACTTGCAAGGTTTGCTTGCAGATTTAGTCGCACCAAAAACATTTCATTTGAGCACATTATCTCAGAAGAAATTGCTAAACTCCAGCTATTTCAGTGTAAGAGTGTAGTGTAAGAGAGGGTTGCCAGAATGGGAAGATTTAAGTAAACCAAACTGCAGAAATTGAATCGATTTAAAAGAAAAGCTCTGATTGGGGGATTTGAACTCTTGACATCTGGCAACCGCACACATAAAAGCTTGTGGATGCTAAAATTAAAATTAAAAAATTTCCGAGATAAATAACCAGTGGACAAATATCGCAAGACAATTAATAAATCAATAGAAGCAGAAATCGTGACCAATACAAACACTATTCTTCATGCAGCCCTAGTATGACATGTGCCAAAGAAAAAAAAAATTCTTCTGTGCCAAGATTCAAGAATTCACTTGCAACTTCAAGGTTTTGCTTGAAAACGGAGTTTAAAATATGACCTCTGTAGGAATTGGACTGACGGTGATCAAACCCCTAACGATTAGTGGGGTGTTGCAAGAAACAATAATAAAATAAAGGTTTCATTCTAATTTAAGCTAATTTCATGTATTTACATAAAAGCCTTGCAAAGATACAGCTTCATTCCCGTTTAGTCAAATTTGATGATGCATTACAAGCAAATGGTCTGGTAAACCAACTGATCAACTGTCACAAATCTGGGGATGACCTAATAAAAGCTGTGGGATAGAAAAATTAAAATGGCAGAGAATCTAGTCATTTAACTGAACTAAAACGTTGCTAATTGAGTAAAAAACGGGCTAAGGTTTGAACCAAGCTGAATGACAAATTGTGGGCCACGTTTCATAACCTTTCAGCGTATAGTTCTAGTGGCAGCTGTATATAAATGATGCCTACACACCTTCAGAAATGCAGCCACTAACAAATGTCCTGTATCTTAAACCAAAGCGAGCACAATTAAAATGTGGAAAAACTACACTACCACCAGCTAGACGCCTGAAAGTGAAAGACAAGCCTGGACCCTCTAAACCAGTGTGGTGAAAGCACTTGAAATGCTGAGGCCAGCCGGCTCTCGGCTCAGTTACCCCATGGCTAACGCATAGAGATCGGGCCTCTTCTCTTTCTCTTCCTGGCAGATCTTGTGAACGCGGCACTCCAGAGCCTGGCCCAGGTTCAGCACCTTGGGGTACCAGGGTAGGATCTTGGTGAGCACGATCAGGATGTTGCGGATGTGGGTGTACTCGCCCGTCTCCAGACAGTGAACTGACGCCTGAGGGAACAAGCAGAGGATTTTCTGTACATGAGGTGCTAACAAAAAGTCACATTTATACAAAACATTGCGCATATGACTCAAGTTACTACTGCGTTCAATTTTAGATACAACAGTGCATGTCTGCAATTGTGTATGTCTGTTTTGCGAATGAAAAGGGTTCCAAACAAAGCCACAGCACGACGGTTATGCATCTCAGAGCAGCACAGCAGTGGTTTGTCACTGAGTGAATCCACAGTTTTTAACGATTCGAGTAAGCCAGTGATTCAGTGACCCATTCATAATGAATAGCAAGCAAGTCAATTGCTTTGTTCTTGAATGAAGCAGCCATTTGAACAAATTGGTTGAATGAATGACTGAATGCCTCACTCATGAAGACCTATTGGCGGTTATTATTATTTCGTATTTCAATATTTATTTATTTATTTTTTTTTTTTAAACATTAATACCCATTTATTATTATTATTATTATTTGTGACCCTGGACCACAAAACCAGTCTTAAGTCGCTTGGGTATATTTTTAGCAATAGCCAAAAAAAAAAACATTGTATGGGTCAAAATTATCGATTTTTCTTTTATGCCAAACATCATTAGGATATTAAGTAAAGATCGTGTTCCATGAAGATATTTTGTAAATTTCCTACCGTAAATTTATCAAAACTTAATTTTTGATTAGTAATATGCATTGCTAAGAACTTCATTTGGACAACTTTAAAGGCGCCCTTTTTTGCACCCTCAGATTCCAGATTTTCAAATAATTGTATCTCGGCCAAATATTGTCCTATTGAATCAAAATATTTCTTTCAAAAGTTACTTTTTTGTAAATTCCAAATGGCTTAAATTATCTTTTGGGGGGTAATTTCTTAGCCAAAACTGACGTGCAATTAATTCATGATTAATTTCATTAACTAATAATGACATAATTTCTCAAGTGACCAATATAGTAGTCAATCATTTATACTTACTATAAACTACAATCATCATCAATTATAATTATTGCAAATAAATATTTTCAAGAGGGTTGAAAAGTTTAGAGAATTATGAATCACCCTGCTCTACAACAGCAGGAGGAGTAGTATTCTGTGAGGAGTAGAATACTAACTTTAGTCAACTTGTAATGCCATTTGTGAACAACATGCCGGAAATTCTCATAGTCCAGCTGATCTGCTTTGTTCCCTCCGTCAAAACCACTGGCTCGGAAAATAGTCAGGAACCCAGGATAATTGCCACATTCCTAGTGAGGGAACCAGAAACAGACAAGACGAGACAAACAAATAACACCAGGCTTCTGAAAAGCATGTTTAACCCAAAACCTCAAAATATACAGACAGAAATGATTTTATCTGGGTTTGTAATAAAAGTCTATTATTAAAGGGGTCATATGATGCTGCTAAAAAGAACATTATTTTGTGTATTTGATCCTGCAGGGAAGGGATGCACTGCCAACTCGTTTTCACGGATACCAATTTAGTGGTGACTAGGACACGCTAGAGACAACACTGACAGGATAATTAAACAAGAGCCGGAAGCACACCACACCTTCTCATAGATGGCTCTGTCGCTGTGCCATCGAGTCACAGTCTCCAGCATGCAGCACAGAAAGCGGCCGTAGCGGCGCGACTCGTTCTCTGTGCAGCTCGCTACCGTGTAGATGATATCAGAGAACACCTAGAAGAGAGCAAGAGAGAAAAAGAGCAGGATGAGTAACCTAGGTGATTTTCTCAATATTTTGATTTTTTTGCACCCTCGGATTTTCAAATAGTTTCTAATAAACCATACATCAATGGAAAGCTTATTTATTCAGCTTTCAGATGATGTATAAATCTCAATTTCGAAAAATTGACACTTAAGACTGGTTTTGTGCTCCAGGGTCACAAATACCAAAAGTGTCAAAAGTGAGAAAATGGATTTTTGTGTTCCTATCATGCTGTAGAAGGCATCTAAATCACACCACACTTCATTTATTCATAGTGTGGCAGTTATGTGGTAATAGAATGTGACTGCTAAATAGTTTTTTTTTTGGTAGATAAGCACATAATTAGAACTTTCCGTACAATGAACCAAACAAATTCAACAAGCTGTCATGTTATGCTGTTGTGTAATTTAAGACTAGACAGGTTTCATATCACGTTTATGATAGATACAGTTAATAAGGGTTCTTATTCTAAGGAACCTGGGACTTGCGCTTTTTTATTGTTTTAAAAGACACATTTGTAGCCTGTTTGCTGAAAGTGGCTGCAATGGTTGGGCATACTGCAGTGAACTCACTCGGTCGTAGCAGAGCAGGGTGCAGAAGTTGGGCGTCTTCTGCTGGTGCACCAGCTCCACGAAGCGAGCGCAGTAAACGGCATCAATGGCTGAGAAGACGCAGCGGGGGAAGATGCAGAGCTGCAGGAACTTAGTGATGGTTTCATTCTTAGTGGATTCTGCGAATAGAGGGAATACGGGGGTGAGCGAGACGCGAAGAGCCTTTGAGCAGCGGAGAGATTGTGAGAGAGTTATCTGAGGACTCACTGGCGAGTAACCAGTTGTCTTTCTCCAGTTTGAGACGGTGCAGGACTCTCTGCACATGCTCCAGCTGTTTCTTCTCCTCTTCCTGCAGCTTGTCCTGCAGCGCTGTGCAGCGTTCCTTCTCTTTCTTCTTTTTGTTCAGAGGCTGCAATAGAGAAAAGCATCTCATGAACAACATCTGACCACAGACATTGCAATCAGGGTTTGAAATCAACTTTTTCACTCACCAGCCAATTTGGCTACTACATTTTTAAGTTACCGGCCATTCATAATTTCTACTAGCCAAAAAAATTAAACAAATTAATTATGAAAAAAAGGCCAGATGGCCAGTAGCTACATCGCTGGGTATGTTCAAGTAAGCTAGTTGCCCAGATGCTGCGCAATTAGGCTTATTTAATATATAATGATGAGTCTCGAGTTCAGTATTTACACTAAATCTGTGCAGATTTGGCTTACATGAACTTCCTCAAGAAATTAATTGGTAAACATAATTTACGAAAAGTAACCCGCCAAATTGGCTAGTGATTTGACAGCCTTACCCGACACAGCTGATTTTTACCCGCATTTGGCGGGTGTTAATTTCAAACCCTGATTGCAATGATTCCTGCACAGGTTGACTTCTCTCTATCAACAGCCTCACGGCAAAACAACTTGAGCTTTGAGATCGAGGTCTAAGCTGAATGTGAAGGTTGATTTGTGCATCGCAAAATCTTGAACGCTGTTGTCAGTCACTAAAACAACATCATCCATAATCTGTCAATGCCATTATTTTATCTGTATTTTATTTCCAAATATCGTTTTTTTTTTTTTTTTTAATTTTTTTTTTTTTTTTTTTTTTTTTTGCAGGACAGGTTCAAACTAAAGTCCTCATTGTTAAGAGCTGCACTCATTGCATTAACGGACTCACTGATCCAAAAGTTAATATGACTCAAAAGGACCCAAGAACTGTTACTTCCTTGTGTACTTCTGTTGAAAATGCCAATTTGTAAGGTTCATGCCCTGCTGCTGCAACACTAAGCTGTTCTCTTTAAATCAACATTTCACAAAACCTCTGATATGTGGCTTGCAGCACTATTGATGAAGAGAGGCTTTAAAACCATTATTATGAGGTGCAACTAAATTTACTGTGGTCAGATCATGGGGTCAATGTGACTGTGAATGAGGCTGTCACTAGAATCACAAAGTTTCAGTAGTTGATTCTAATATTAGTGAATTGTGCTACTTAACAGTTTAAAAATTAAATGCAATTAGTCTTCCAAGTATTTGATGAGTAAAAACTGCTTCCACTTTTAAGTAATTATTTTAATACCCCTAATAATGCAAGCACAGTAACTGATTCTCTTACTCCAGTAAATATGGCTGCTTGATTCATTTCGAACAACAATACAGACAGCAGCAGATCAAGGTCCTTTAGTGTCTCACCATCTCCGTGTTTTCATCGATAGCCTTGATCTGCATCTTCAGCTTGT
Source organism: Sinocyclocheilus rhinocerous (assembly GCF_001515625.1). Lineage (NCBI taxonomy): Eukaryota > Metazoa > Chordata > Actinopteri > Cypriniformes > Cyprinidae > Sinocyclocheilus > Sinocyclocheilus rhinocerous. The sequence goes on from NW_015667268.1 coordinate 1,180,342, forward strand.
TGACCTCGCGGTCGTAGGCGTTGTGTGGTACCGCCAGGTCGTACATGGTGAGGGACCAGAAGGTGGCGTAGAACTGAGGTCGAAGGTCATCCCACACTCTGGGCAAGTGAAGAGACACAACAGCCTCGTGCACAGGAGCCATGATCTGCTCGCAGGCTGCGATGTACTTATGGACCTTCTGCTGCTGCCTGTTGCCCTTCTCTGCCTTCTTCAATTCGTCATACTTGGACTGATGGGAACACAAAGACAGCAGGCAAGCTTTATAATTCACTCAAGCACAACAAACAGGCCTGAAGATGAGCGTATGCAGAGGTTTGCACGTGGTAAATCTTGTTAGAAGTGAAGAGATAAGGGGTTAACTTTACACCGCTCTGGAGAGCTGTAAGAGGGGGTCTAGCGTTGAGGGAAAACACAAAATGAGCTCTGTATGAAATATTCATTAGGCAGGCAGCATCATATAATACTGCAAAATTTAACAAATAAATCCCAGTTTACTGTAATGCAAGAACCGTATTAAAGCAAGAGCAAAGCATTATTGGATGCTTCGCAATTTCAACCACTATGAAAGCCTCTTCATGCTTCAACAGTTATTGTCTTACAGCATTTTTTGCACTAATCACACCCTTGATGTGAGAAACACCAAACAATGAGATCAGCTCAGTCAACTAAGTCAGTACTGCATGCATCCATTTGCAAAGCACAATAAAATAACACGACTATCTTTGAAAAAAGTGCATAAAATAATGTTTATAAACCATCTATAATTAAAGTTGCTAAAACAAAGAAACAAAACAGAATCATGCATGTATGTATAGTTTAATACAAAGGACCGAAAACCAATCACAAAGAGTACTTTCTTAATTTAAAAACTTGAGATGCAGTAGGATGGGGAAAACCCGCCATAAAGTCTTGAGACATGTTTTTAAAAAAATATAAAACACTAGCCCTATTATCAATGTAGTCTTGATTAAAATGCAAACCTGACAAAGGGCTTTCAAATATTGTTTTGGACAAAGGAGGCTTTTGAGTCAAAAAGGTTACGAACCGCTGCAATAGGTTGTGAAAGAGAGTTTGTTTTGAACACTCACCAGAATCTGATGGGCATACATGGGCCGAGACAGGAAGAAAGCAGCATCGTGTGGCGTGTGGAACTGGTTGCAGAGGACATCGACTGACGGCACCCTTTTGATGTAGTCTTCTGTGCTGAGGTTAGACGCCAAGAAGCCACCAAACTGTACAAGAGTGTCGTGACACTTTGGGGAGGAAGCAGAAAGAGAAGCATTCATCATTAAACGCGTCTCTCCACGTTTCTGTCCCAGGCAAATGCAGATGCCCTTAATAAATCCTCAGGTCGCTCATTTATTTAGGGAACTGCGGCTCGCTTTATTAAAGCCATTCATCACGGGCTCTCCATCAGAATCGATGGGATGCACAGTAAAGCAATTTAGCGGAAGCGAGACACTGGGGAGAGATTCCAGAGGAAGCTGGTGAAGGGGAGGGAGGTACGGCCTGACTACTGGGTCAACTACCCAAATGTTCCCGGACAGCTGCTTTACTGCCAGACGAAGTTAAAGAGACCTGAAAGGACTTGTTCGAAAGAGTCGTTTGTTCACGTGCTTCAGCTGTATGTTTCTGATTCACTAAAAAGAAGCGTAAATCAGACTACACTGGTTGTGCTCTATGTTATTGCATGCAACCTGTAGATTCAGCAGCAGGATTGTGCTTACACTGAAAAGTAGTGCAGGAAATAAAGTATTATCGATCTCAATATCAAGATTCATTAAGTCATTATTTACACCCAGCCCTAAACTAATGTTTACTTTTTTTTTACATGCCATCCGCCACTTCCTGTCGAAGTCCATTTTCAGACCTGCAGATCATTTGCTTTGTTTAGAAACAGGGGCGTAAATAGTTGCATTTGCAATGTTGCAAAATGTATTTATGCAAGTCGCGTGCAAGTAAACGGTCCTCTCATTGATCAGAGAGCACCTGTTTATGTTTCCGGATTACACTCATGGCGCCATCCATCAAGATGAATTAACAAGCTAGCTTTGCGCACTAGCTTCCCTGCAAGGCAAGACAGCATTTCAGAGAAGATCAATGACATTTCAAGGCACTCTTTGGTTTTCAACTGTGATACTAATAGGCTCACCCACAGAATCAGACACTGCTGCTATTTACGCAACACATTTCCCATTATGAATTATGATACAGCTCGGTTAGTTGGTCCGTTGGGTCAAATTGCTTTCTAACCTCACCAAAACTGGACTGTTTCAGAGTTTGCTTTTAATCAGACCTAGAGCACCTCATTAAGATGATCTCTGACCAATTATTTGGAATAAAATGAGCCCGGTTATCTGTGAGAACACCCTAAATGGGCGGACAGAACATGCTGTAATGTGGACCAGACTATGTCTAAAGTCCAAAATCTGGCACGTAAGGATAACAGTGCATTCTCATAAACAGATGTAATAGACGCATACAGATGCCACCTCTCTAAACCCGTGCAAAGAATACTCTAATAATACAGAGTGTGCTAACAACAGAACTGGACATCAAGGGAAGATGAGATTGGTTTGGCGTGCTTTCAATGCTCGAATCAGCTCAGCCTGAGGGACTCACTGTCACGTCACACTCTGACAACTTTTCCACCTCTCATTCTCAGACAAAAAAATAATGAAATGCATGAGTTACTCTGAGTCATTAGTTATATTAGAAAATGAGCTTTCCCCAGCATTTCTAGAAGTTTGTTCATGAGAAGGGAAATGTAGCGATCATCTTCACTGAAATTGTATTTGCATTATCCAGCTAGAGCACATATGATTACCGCTTTTGACATGATCAACTCAAACCGAGGGAAAGCAACACACAAGTGTATACTCAAAGATTTTGGACAGTTCTCTACAAATACAACTGACCATAACAGTATATCGCGTAGGACACAACATATTGCTCACTGAGAGTTAGACCCATTGTCTGAAGAATACATCAGTGGTCCCTGCCCATGTAAATCACAGCATTAGGATGTCGCTTTGTGGTCAAAACAGCTACCCATAAGACTCTGTGATATTCTGATCTCCAGAGTATGGCTAGACTGAGCCTGGTTTCTCCCAAGGTTTTTTCTCCATTCTGTCACCGATGGAGTTTTGGTTCCTTGCCGCTGTCGCCTCTGGCTTGCTTAGTTGGGGACACTTAATTTCCAGCGATATCGTTGACTTGATTGCACAGATACTATTTAAACTGAACTGAGCTGAATGAAGACATCACTGAATTCAATCATGACCTGTCTTTAACTGGAAAATTAGTGTTTACTATTCTCATTTTGCATCATTGACACACTATTTTCCTAATTAATGCGGTTCAGTTGCTTTGACACAATCTGTATTGTTAAAAGCGCTATATAAATAAAGGTGACTGACTGACTGACAATGAGTTGGCTATGAGAATAAGGTGTCCGGTATATGAGCTGCTCAGAGCAGGAACTGCAGTTGGGCAGATATTAAGTGAGCCTGTGCATGAATTGTATAATAACAGCAGAACGGGATTTCCCTTGTTTATATTTTTAACTAACACTGCATTGTCCGAGTAGATGGGTATTGATTTTCTGGACCATTCGTGCCCCCAAAGGATGGCTGCCATGATAATGGGGTATATTTCATAAATCTGGTGGAGAAAGCGCTTGACTGTGGACTGAGGGAACTGAACTCCGGAGGTCGTTTGGAGGAAAACCAGCGCCCACCGTAATGGCAGTCGAAGTCTATTGACGGTGCTGCATCAGTATATAGTTGGAAGTCATCGAGATGAGAGATGTAGTTGTTATAGAGATAGAAGATGCTGTTCTGGGATGGGAGGAATTGTTGCCAGAGGCGCATTTCCATTTGCATGCATCATCTAATATGACTCTGTTGTGGAGAGATGGGATGGCTGCTGCTTTAGACAGAAGGTTGGACAAGAAGGATTTCCCTTGAGGAATTATCCAGATGTCATTGCTGAGGTGGCCTAGAAGTGCAAGTAGCTGACACTTGTACATCTATCTGTTAATAGAAGTTGGAAAGAAGCAGTGAGATTTGGTGGATTTTGTAGAGGGTGGGGATGCTTGAAATGACTGAGATTGAAATGAGTCAAGAGTGATGCCTAAATCTCAATGGTGGTATGAGGTCCTGAGGTTTTTGGCTCTGAAAATGGAATGCTGAGTTTGGTAAAAACCTTGATTAGTGTGGAAATCCTAAGTTAGCGTGAAGGGATGTTTGAGCTGCGAATTATAGACAGTAGAGTTCAGAGTCAAGAGTGCCCCAGTATGTCTCCTGGTTGAACTGCTGTAGACAACCTGCGGCAAAAATTTTTGAGCATAGAGCTGCTGAGATGGGAGGAGGGCGATGAGCTACTCCAGCCGGGCGAGTAGGTGGCGTAGCTGGCCAAGTATATGGGCTGTAGATGGCAGGATGAAAGGGTATTGATGGAGGGAGGTGAAAAAATATAGACCAGTTGGAAATAAAATTGGAGGTTGAAGAAGTCAAGACTGCACCGTGTGAGGTAGTGGCGCTGGACGAGGCTTCTGGACTGTAGAAGTTGAGAATTATTAGGAAGCATGAGAGCCGTATTGCTGTAAAACGGCTGAAGGAGGGGTGGAAGAATGGATGTTGGGATGAAAGGATGTTTTTTGAGTGGGTTTTTTTTAGGAGTATTGAGGATGGGAGGGTATAGGTGGAGGGAGGGGGTAGAATGAGGGATGGAGGAAGGGAAGAGAGAGAGGGAGGTGGGGAGAGGGGGAGAGAGGGTGGTAAAGAGGGAGGTAGAGAGAGAGAGTGAGATAGGGAGGTATAGAGAGAGGGGAGAATCTATTGCTTCTCTGAAGCTATTGAGTTGTAGTATATTTTTATTTAATGCCAGGTCAGCATCTTAGGCTATTTTCATGGCAAACAATTAAAAAATACAAATATAACAAATGCAATAAAAAAAAATTTTTACATTTTTTTTTTTACATTAACATATATTAACTTTTCTAAGTAGCTATTTAGAATAATTAGAAACACGAGGGCCATATTGCTGTAAACGGCTGAAGGAAGGGTGGAAGAATGGATGTAGGGATGAAAGGATGTTTGTAAGTGGGGTTTTAGTGCTAGATGGTGGGATGAGAGGGAATGAATAGAGGAAGAGGGAGAGAGAGAGGAAGGAAGGGAGGGAGGGAGACCCTTTAATACTGAAAAAGTTGCTTTGACACAATCTGTATTGTTAAAAGCGCTATATAAATAAAGGTGACTTGACTAGACTAGAGTCATCTGCTAGGTGAGAAGCCTGATCACCTCTCTTCAGTAATCCACATGATTTTAGAAACCATTCATGTCTATAGCACAAACGATGCAGGACAAGTTAAGTGCAATATTTGGAGTATGGAGTTTGTTCAAATCACATATCTTCATTCTGAGCAATAATAGTCACACTTGTCCTAGCAAACATCACTAACAAAATATAAAACACTAGGATATATTAAATGGCAAGCATGCCAAAAGACGTATTGACCATGCAAAATAAAGCAAATTTATACAATTAAGTTGTTCTAATATTTTTCAGGGTGCTTATGCAATCATGCTGAATGCATATTTAGTCTGTGAGATGAGTCAATCAATCTCTGTGGTGCATCAGAGGCGGTGATAGCCAGGCACAGGAGCCCAACACATTCTGCTGATTGCAGTGCACAACTTCCTGCAAAGTGAGTTTTAAAAAAAAAGAGCCAAAATTAATAATTAAAAGCTTCCCCACTGATGTCAGGAAAAAGCGTGTTTCTCATTCACACCATGAGCAATTATTTAGACAATTTGGCATCGCGAGAGGGAATTATTTGCTAAAGGCTCTAATTTGAGACATTGAGAGAAAAAGTTTAAAAAAATAAAAAAGGATCGACCGGCGGCATCATTTTGTAGTCCCACACAGAATGGAGCTGATGATGTTAGTTTTTAGCACCATCTGCTGTGAATTGCGACATGTCTAGAGAACACGGGGGGAGAGAGGAAACAGTCAATTGGATTACCCAGTGAGTAATTGAGCTACGCAGCTGCTGAACATGAAAAGCAAACTGCCAGTGTATGTGGGTGGATGAAAATCACAGAAGTTCAGTGGTTGATACAGGCCACTTTCACTTCCAAACTGCGACACCAGCAACCATGAAAAGTTTCCAAAACTCAATCATTCAGTTTGGTTTACTTTTGGCTGACCAAAAAACAGCCGTTTTCAATGACTTCATTAAAAAGTCAGTTTGACCCAAAAACTCAAAAAAAAAAAAAAAAAATGAGAGATTTTGCAGTGGGTTCACGCAGCTCTTTTCCCTGATCACAGGCTGTCAAGCAAGCCCATCAGAAAAAAACTAGTCCATATCATTTGTGTGGTACATTCTCAGTTGTTCAAAGCCAAAATAATAGCCTTTTGCAAGGAAAAGACAAAAATGTAAGTCCATATTGACTTTCTCAGTCCTGCCCTAGGCATTCATTGCAAGTCAAAACAGATTCATGATTTATTATAAATTGAATCGTGAATGCTGAATTCAGAAATCACTTGGGTGCATCAGGCAGGCAATAATATACAGTAATAGTAAGTAAATTAATGAAAATGAGTGAAGCAGCCGGCCAAAACGTTCACTAAATCACCAGAATTTCTCCCAGTGCTCTCGATGGCATGGTGACCTGCCTAATATTGTGGATCAAAGAGTCTGTCTTGTATACATATACATATATTTTTGTGAAAGAAACATCCATTTTGTGGTTGACATTAAAAGGAATACAAAATGGAATGTACCAAAACAATTCTTGAAAGAAAATATGCATTTTGCAGCACAGACAGATCCTTTTCATCCATGAAATTAGGTGCGTGTTAAAAGATGAGCTTACAATTACAAGGAAAAGTGGGGGAAAAAACACCTCAGAACTGTAAGATATTAATTTAAAATTACAAGATACAAACTCAGAATCGCAAGAAAATAAGTTGATAATTTTGATATTTAAAAAAATCTATTTTTTTTATTTTATTCTTTTTTTATTATTATTATTTCTGTGGAGTACATTTTTTTTATCTGTCGCCCACAAAAAGCTATTAGTATGACTCCAGAGGACTCGGACTGTAGTACATGAGACATAGGAAGTACTTCAATGGTGTTTTTGTCCTTTCAGGAGCTTGACGGCCTCTGGGCACTATATGCTTCTGCTGTATGTAAAAGAGCAGCGAGAACATTCTGGTAAATTACTCACACTCCACAAAGGAAAGAAAAATCATGCCGGTTTGGGTAAATGACACTTTGCACTATTACTTTAATAGTTGGCTGACTTAGACAGGCTGTCATATGCCATTGATGTGAGAAAGACACTGATGAAGAGTCATGCTATGTTGAAGAACTTCTATTGCATGACCTTTCAGTCATTAACATCAACACATGCATTTTCTCATCCGAAAGGTGGATCTTTCCTAATTGGCAGCCTTTACCTCATTAAAATCTGTGATTTTATATGCCGTTTCTTCCTGAACATTCCCTCCAGGAACCCTAAAGTCTGACTGTCTATCTATATCATGGCACCATTTTACTTTGTCTGAAAGTAAACAAGCATCAAACTTGAAGGAAACAGTTTTTAAGAAATGTATTATCAGCTCCACTGCATGAGTTCCGCTGCTTGTCACATTTAATTAGCAGTTATACTCTTTTTAGAAACTACAGTGACAGAGTTGAGGACCGCATGAATCTGAGTCATCATGGCTTCAAGACCAAGAGCCGCTCGTTACTTGATTATACCTGATCATAAAGCTTCCCCACGAGTTTGAGATGCTTCTCTCCCCCCTCAGAGAAGACCACACCGTTCCTCTGCTGGGCCATCAGGAGACACAGCGGTAACGCCAGCTCGTGGTCCAGAAGAACATCCTTCAGACGCTGAGACGACTTCTTAGTGTTCCTGATCTGTCCAAAGTAGCCACCCTGCACACACAAACAACAAGAAATCAACAAAAACACAAACGCAATGTTCTCGTAGCTGCCATGATCAAGTCAAAAGTCACAACCAGGTCAATATAGAAGCTGCGCAGACTGAACTCAGCAGTCTCTTGTGCTCGAGTAAGTGAAGTAACTTCTGAATTGATTCATTATGAACACCTACTGTCCCATGTGGTCTCACTTTAATTGCCTCAGTGTTTTCAAGTAAGCACTGTTAAAGGAGACGACATATGCCCCTTTTTACAATATGTAATATAAGTCTCTGGTGTCCGCAGAATGTGTCTGTGAAGTTTCAGCTTAAAATACTCCACAGATCATTTATAATATCATTTTGAAAATGCCTATTTTGAGTGGAAGCAGAAACACGCCGTTTTTCGGGCCTGTCTCTTTAAATGCAAATGAGCTGCTGCTCCCCGCCCCCCTTCTGATTATCATGTTTATCGCGCTGAAATCATGCGTTTTAAACCAACCAGGTCAATATAGAAGCTGCGCAGACTGAACTCAGCAGTCTCTTGTGCTCGAGTAAGTGAAGTAACTTCTGAATTGATTCATTATGAACACCTACTGTCCCATGTGGTCTCACTTTAAGTGCCTCAGTGTTTTCAAGTAAGCACTGTTAAAGGAGACGATATATGCCCCTATATGTAATATAATATTGTAATATAAGTCTCTGGTGTCTGCAGAATGTGTCTGTGAAGTTTCAGCTTAAAATACTCCACAGATCATTTATAATATCATTTTGAAAATGCCTATTTTGAGTGGAAGCAGAAACACGCCGTTTTTCGGGCCTGTCTCTTTAAATGCAAATGAGCTGCTGCTCTCCGCCCCCTTTTCCAGAATAGAGCTGCGCCATTACAGCTCGGACCTGCTAAAAACATCAGTTTTGGTTCTGATTATCATGTTTATCGCGCTGAATTAATGCGATTTAAACCATATGAGTTTAAACTTCTGAGATACGGTTTTCTGAACGCACACATCTGAAGCACACGCACAGAAAGCGGCTGTCACAGCACGTGAGTACTAAACTAGTTCTCATTCACACACAAGTTTACGTTTACAAAAACAGTCGGTTATGTCTGTGAAGGTAAACTGCTGGGAAATAAATTGCATGTTTATTTTAGATCTAAATAGTGTTCTGTGCTCGTCTGTGCAGACAAAGACAGAACAATTCGCATGTTTTGCTCAAACTTTCACCATGGCATTAGAGCTGGTACACCGTTGTCGCTTGCGAAATCAAATTGTAGATGCACTGGGGACCTGATTATAGCACTTAAAACCTGGAAAAGTCAGATTTTCATGATATGTCACCTTTAAGGCAAACACCATCTGCAATGCATAAACTTGGTACATGTTTGAGCAGCTAAGTAGTGCTGGTTTGCAGACTAACAGGGTAACACATGAACTCTAGCTATATCTCATAACAGGAGCCTTGATTTCCACACAAGCACACTTCTAGCGTTCGACACCTGAAACATCGCTGCAGCCCTAATATTTCGCAATAGCATCCATACATTCATAAACATAGCTTTAGCTTTTTGCTGAATGATGACTATGACTACATGTGTGGCGTACCTCCGCTTTGAGCTGTTCTCCGCCTGTCATGGCCTCCAGCTGCTCCACAGTCATTTCATCTGTGATCTCAATTCCGGCCATCTTCTGCACCACCTCCTTCAGGATCAGCAGGTCAAAACTGGCACAAACATAAGACACATGAGCTCGATAAAAACCAAAGCTGCTCTTGGGGATTTCTGCATGCTTGATGACACTGGATAAAGGAAACTAAATAAAGAGCTGTGGTTCCTAGAGAACATCCTCAAATATGGACTGGTGGATCCAGCTCTAGTTTGAATGCACTGGATCCCCAATTTCAATTATATTTTAGTTGGTAAAGCACAACGCTATTGGTGTACCCTTTTCAAACCGGCAACCCATTTTTGGGTCACAAGCCACCAGTTGTGAATCACAGCCTAAATTAAGACTACTTTGCTATGCTAATGGCAAACTAGAACATCTCAGATTGATTGTTTTTACATTCAGAGAAAATTCAGCTACTTAATAAGAAATCACCCCTCACTGAAAACATAATCGTCAGTCAAATCCATGATCTAACATGCATTAGGCCCATTCACATGTATGAAGCTCAGTCCAGATTTCAGGGTAAGTGCTAGTCAATTCTCTGGTCTGTCAGCGAGGGCTTTAACTGCCTGCCTACACACGTCTCTCTGGAGTGTTGAAGGATAACCCACACCTTATTAACGCTGCTGCTTACACATAAGCAGAACAGCCTCGCATACAGCTGTGCGGGGAAATCTCAGACAAGCACTGGGATCAACTGCTTTAGTCCAAAGAAAGGCATCATTTTAATTGTTAATTGCTGCAGAGTAAATATATTGGGCATTTGGAATAGAGTGAACCAGTGTTGCAAACACAGCACATTTTAACACTGCTGTATAAAATGTCCTGTATATAAAAAGTCCTAACATTGAAAATACTAACCATTCATCAAGAAAATCAAAAATTAATCTGTCCAGATACTGAACACTTGGAATGAAGGGGTTAAATATTGACTTAACATTCATAAAATTGCAAAATTATAAAATAAAATAAAAAAAAACTTAGTCATGATTGCCTTCTTGTACTTTAAGGATATATACTGCATGTTTTGAAAAACAGCAGTATAAAAATTCATTTTCAAACTAATTTGGGTTTGAAAATGTCACTTTTCTGCTAGAGAACTGGCCATATTCCAGAGGTCCTCTACACAAAATGACTACAGAAAATTCAACCTAGCATTAAAAAAGCAATCAAATAAAAAGATAATAATAATGTCAAAGAATGCTTTGCAATATTTTTATTTATTTTTTTGTAAACAATCTTTTAAATAAAGATTTTCTTGTAGGTCCGCATGAATATATAGCAACACCGAGTGCAAAACTATTTCAATAGCCAGTAGAATGGGCAGTAGAGATGCGTAATACAATAAAAATATAATAATAATGTTTTTCAGCAACATATGAGGTTATGAAAAAAAAAAATACAGGAATTTTAACCTGTTGCCTTGAGCACTAGCACTATTTGAAAATAATTCTTCCTTCTTATAGCAACACCGAGTGCAAAACTATTTCAATAGCCAGTAGAATGGGCAGTAGAGATGCGTAATACAATAAAAATATAATAATGTTTTTCAGCAACATATGAGGTTATGAAAAAAAAAAATACAGGAATTTTAACCTGTTGCCTTGAGCACTAGCACTATTTGAAAATAATTCTTCCTTCTAGTGATTCTGTGCGGAAGTGCATCTGCATAGTGTAAAAAATTGAAAAGCTGAAAAAAATATTTATTCTCTGACGGTCTGAACCCTTTTTTTTGGGGGGGGTGTTTACACTTCGGTATATTCTATGCAATAAACTTATAACAAACACCTATTTCAAAAACCTTAAAGTGAAAAAAAAAATCACTTGTTTCATTCACAACTTTACCTAAAAAAAATGATTTTTATTGTGGCTACAGTAAAAAAAAAAAA